>NC_030986.1:1839424-1866228 GCF_000149955.1 Fusarium oxysporum f. sp. lycopersici 4287
CAAATTCAACGTTTGAGTCTTGGGCTCGCCAGTCTGGCATGAGTGTCAGGATGAGTGTTCGAGCCCGAGTCTTGTGATTCATTGTTGTCGTAGACCAAGTCCAAGAAAGGGCACATGCCCAAAATCGAGGTTGGTTGGTGATGTTGTCATGGTCACGCGAGTGCAGCGATGAGTGAAAAATAAGGAGGTGAGGGTACGCGCTGAGGGGGAGGACGGTAAGAGAGGGGAGACGGAAGAGTGAGATGGCGGGGTCCAAATAATCAGCGGGCCAGAAAAATTAGGAGAGGTAGGTCAAGATGTGGGTGGGAGAGTTGCCGGAGTTGTTTGCGAACAAGCGAGTCCGAATATCAAGGCTGAAAAGATCAGGTTGAGGGTTGAAGAAAAAAATTCCCAAGCAGCCAGATAGATCTGTTTTAGGGGTTCAGGGGCGTAAATCCGGGGACGGTCCAGGATAAAGCGGCGCCGGCGACGGTGGTAGTAGGCAGGTCGTACCGTAAGACAGTGGAGACAGGGGTACCGGAGGCTCAAGGAGGGGGACGGCCGGGAAGCGGAGGGGTCGGCGAGGACGGAGTACGAGATGGTGGTGATGACGGAGGGAAAAGCAGCAGGATACGGTGGTGATGCAAGCAGAGGGCGATATAGATAATAAAATAGGAGGGAAAGCACACGACCTGTTACCTTTCCAGTCGAACGGAAGCCGGCAAAGGTTAGGTACCTCGTGTAGAAATAGTAATAAAGCTAAGGCAGACGGGACAGAGCGGTGTTGGTGCTGGCTGCTGCTTTTGTGGGCGTGGGCCAGTCAGAGAGACGGCCTAGACCTTATGAAAAGGAAGGGAGTGCCGTTTTCCGCTGCAGCCTGGGACTTTTTAGATACGAGGGAAGGATTGTCGCGTGTCACTCGTAAGGTGGATGTGGATGTGAATGTGAAGCCTAGATGCATGGATGCAATTCAATGGAAGGAATATGGGGATTCAGTGTGAATTCATAAATGGCATGAATAGTGCGTGATAATGTGGGAACTAGGCATTAGATGCTTTGGCTGAAGCAAGCTGCAAGAAAATACGAGAGTGTCTAAAAGACGAGCCTCGACCGCTATTCAAAGGTTGCTTTCGGCGGCAGTGTACGATGAAAAGAAAAATATTCGTCTGCTTGGACCCAGAATCACATGTTCAGGTGATTGTGTTGTCCTCCGTGCCCTGTGGCACTGAACTCGACTCGACTATCCACCAAAGTAGTGCTTCTACTTGAAAGAAAAGAGCCAACAGTAATATAGCCGGTCGGTAGATACTGGGGTAAGGGAGGGGAGAATAAGTGAAAGGGAAATGAGCAGTAAATTGTGTTGGGAATCCCGTTGGGTCTTTTTTTTTTTTTAAAAAAAAAAAAAAAAAAAAAAAAAAAAGCCGGAAACCAGAATGATTTCTCGCCACTGATATGCGAGTAACACTGCCCCTTTCATTGAAATACGACACAATCCAAGGCAATCCAACTGTCTGGATAAATTAATACTGCTTATTGCGGTCGAGAGGAACTGGACCATCGAGTTTTCTCTTGGCCCCTGTTTTATTGTCAATTGCCTATTCTGCACACCGACTCGTCAAATCTGGCAGCTATTATGCGCTAAACATCATGGATCTTTATGTTGCTTGATCCCTTACGGCGCCAGCCAAAAGGACCTCATTGGCCTCCACTTACGCAAGGTAACGCTTGTGACAAAGAAGCAGCTCGATCACTAACGAAGGGTGGATGTTATTCATTCGCTTCCCTTCCCATCCCATCCCTTCCCTTCCGCCTTTCTAAAAAGAACCTAGACGCCGCATATGAATTGTCCGTACCCAGGGTACCTTAGGGTATGTCATGAGCCTCATTTGAAACCCCCACCTCGTACCTCGCTCATCCCTGATGCCCGTGCGTGACCCTCCTCCCCTCCTACTGACCTGGACTCCCCTCTATTTGCGAAAATGTGGCGCTCATGAGGCTCATCTCTCCCAAGCACCTGAGGCGTAGTTCATTGGACAAACTCCATCACGACAAACCACATCTAAAATAGGTGCCCGCCTACTACTCATTCAAGACTTACATCAGGTCAACAACGTTGCCGCTTCATGTGACAAACATTAGCTACTTTACCCTCAGTCTTATCATGTAAAACCCTTCACTATGGCTGTGCCGAGTGTTACTAGCGACAATTTCCTCGCCGTTGCTCTTGTAGTCAATCGCTCTCGCGATGGCCCAGCATTTGTGTTCCACTACCCCGCAAACATTGAACCTCATTCCAAGTCAAGTTCTTCCACAGGTGCCGAGCTTGAGGATATTCTTCTTGAACGGCTGTCGCAGCAGAGCTTCTCGGATGTTGCTGACGACGTACCTCTCCCTAAGCAGGGACGCAACGCAGACGAGCACTCTTTTACTGAATCTGGATCTCAGATTGTTCCATGGGAACGTGTTGCAGGCTTCCCTGCTCGCGATCTTGCGGGCATTCTAACTCCCGCCCGCCCCTATCACAAGAAACTCTTTCAACTATCATTAGATCCACTATATTGTGTATCTTATCCTATCCATGTTCCCGAAAATGGCAGATGGAAGAAGCCGAAGAAGACATCCCGCGCTGATAAGCGCTCTGCGTACAACGAAGAACAACCAGCGCCTCATGAGGTCGATCCTCCATCTGCAGGAAAGGCGCCTGAGCAACCTGTAGAGGAAAAGGATGGCAAGAAGGAAGACGGTAAGGACAAGGACGATGAGAAACGCAGTTCCATGACCATGTTTAACCTCGTCTTCATCCTTAACCCTAGCAGCAACGAAGTTAAGGATGTCGTTGAATCCATATACGACCACATTATAAAGAAGGTTAGCAAGGCCTTCAAATACAGCCAGCAACATAGCGAGTTTGTGTGGAAAGAGTCGAAACGAATACTTGTCGCCAAAGATAAGGCGCGAGAGGAGCGTATGTTCTACTCAAAACTTTATTAAGTTACTCACAATTAAATATTGATCAGGGAAACGAATGAGTGTTCTTTGGAAAGAAATACTTCAGAGCTCATCACTGGCCGCTGCCATGCACGATATATATGAGGCAGTGTCTCAAAACAAGATCGCCGCTCTGCATCTCGATACTGCAGCTGGCTCTCTGACCCCTTCGGTTCAGATTCCTATTCCTTTCTACATCGATGACCTCCCTCAGGGCGAAGAGGGGACCCAGCGTGGCCTTTGGCTCACGACCGCGAATACTTTCATCAGTCAAGATGCCCTCGAGGAGCCTGGCTTTCTTGATCGCAACTTTGCTCTACTGCTCACTGATGATGAAAAGAAAATCATCGCCGAGCTCCAAGCTGACCCAGACCCAACTACAGCCTCAATGGTTGAGTTTGTACGGCTGTCAAAGCCAACACAATCGTATGTGACTCACTACATCTGATCCCGGCCCTTCACTTAGCTCAACATGTCTATAGATTCTACCAAGTTGGTCAAAGCAACATCTTGACTCTAGGTCAAGTGCGAAAATATGCTCAACATTTTATATTCTGGCGTCGTGCCATTGCTATCCCTCCCCTTCACGCCAAGGATCAATATATATTATCCCCCAATAGTGACCTATCCCGTCTTCCTCTCGACACTTTAGAATGGCAGAGAGCATTCCCCTTAGCTCCACCGCTCCCGAATTTTCTCGCTGAGCTCTCTCAAGCACCCCGTCCATACAAGCAGTTTTCGCCTAGCAAAGCCCACCGCCCGACCTATCTTCTTATGCTTTCCTGGCTCATGCGTCGCGGTTGGGTGACCCAACTCTGTACATTTGCCTACGTCGTCGTCTGGCCTGAAATCATGTACGAGGTCGAGTACGAGATGGAAGCTGAGGAGCTCCGTGCCGCGGCGGATACAGATGCGAATAAAAGCAAAGAAAAGGAGGCCAAAGACGATGCCTCTACGTTTACCTCGGCCCCACGCACCTCCGAGTCTTCCGAAGGTCACTCCGGCACTGACGGCTCTCATGTTCCCACCGTTGCCGAGCAGGCCGCAGAGAAAGCCCGTCTCGAGCGGATTGCCTCCAAAGCCCAGCGCGACGCCGCTGAAAGGCGACAGCACATGCCCGTAAGCCTGTCCCAGTCGCAACGGTACACCCCTCTGTAAACGACCACCCGCATCTCCAAGGCTTGACACCTCACATCATCCTCGATGCCAAAAAGGCCACCGGCAAGGAATCACGCTACCTGTCGGCCATCGCTCGTCGTTTCAGCGACGAAAAATTAGCAAACAGTTGGCAGGTTATGTGCAAGTATTTTGATGGCCGGTGTGCCTTGGAACGCATCGCTTTACAAGAGGATATGAAGCGGAAGTTGGTATGGAACACACTAACAGCTATGGGCGAGTATTTGCTCTGCACCCGTCATTGGTGACCCAGCTGGCTAAGTTTCCCGTGGCAGGCTACCAGACTTTTGTGTATAGATGTCGAGATGTGGTCATGGATAGAAACATATATAATGATAAGTATCTCGCTTGTGGTATCTAGGCAATAAAAAGCAACGAAACAGCTGCAAAACTGCAGCACGCACAATAAGTTAGAGCACTCCTCCAGCCCAGTAAAGGATCTAACTTCCATTCGCCTTGTTACCAAAACTTGGGCAAAAAGAGCACCGTGCATATTAGACTGTAAGGGGAAAAGTAGGAGTGGAGAGAAGTGAAGTTTCCTAAACCAGAGACATTCGAGATTTGACCTTGCATCCATTCATTAACTGCCTCCTAGACTTAATGCATAAATTGACCCAAGGTATCGTAACATGAAAAAAAGAAGAAAATCAACATCAACAACCAGCCCACCTTCGAAAGGAGAAAAATAAGAAGCAAACCCAGCAAGTGTTAACACCTTCAGCACAAGGAAATATTTCGGACATGCCCCTGTAATCCTATATAATACGGTTAGGCACAAGCCTTCTGCACCCCAAAACGAAACGAAAAAAGACAACACCGAGAGAATGCCAAAACACCGAGAGATCACGCCCCTTGAACTGCCCTGCATTGTAATGCTCGGTCAAGGAGGATAGTGACATGCAATGATGAGAATGATGCCAGTACCACATACCGGAAACGCCAACACCTGAAGGAAGCAAAAGAGGACACCCAGCGAATGTAGTTCTGGTCTGCGCTCGAAGAGACATGCTCCAAAAGACCGAATAGGGTGGGTTAGAAAAATGCTCACGTTACTGCGTAAGATCCATGTCATATTCATCCTCTTCTTTGAAATTGACTGAAGCGTGGCCACTGTTGTTGTCATCCGGATCATGCCAAAATTGGTTGGTGTCATTCAAGTCGAGGTTGTCATCCGGGCTGATGGCAACAGGATCGAGACTGCCTCCTCCGCCTGACAAAGAGTCGCCCCGATAATCGGTGTGGTGAGGAACTCGCAGACCAGATCCAGCTGTTCGCGAGTAAGAGAAAGTACCGTTCTCACTCTTTGTTATAGCATCCATGAGCTCGGTCTGCATCCGCCGCTCATCTTCTGTCATCTCAAAGGGGAAGTGCCCACCCAGTTCAGCGATAGTGTTCATCATCTCCTCCTGCTGTTGAAGTTTAAGGTGGAGCATCCACATGAGATCTCGCGTCCAACTGACGGCGCCGTTGAGAATATCGCCCTTGTTGGGACCCTTGTCCTTGTCCTCGATAGGGAGACCTGTCGTAATATTACCTGCAGTGTTTCCAGTGGCTCTTCGAGCTCCTGGTCCGGCGAGGCCAGACGTTGCTTGAGGGCTCGCGATTCCAGTCAATGATGGAGAGAGAGGTGTCCCGTTCTGGATAAGCTTTCGGATCTTCTCATCCTCCAGACGGTGAGTGGGGACGAGTCGGCTAAGATCCTGAATCCTTTCGTTGATGTTGTCTCGTCGACGACGTTCAACAAGGTTGTGAGACTCTCGCCGCCGTTTCCTCTTCATTTCCTGAGAGGAAACGGCGTTTGAAGCGACACCAAGCTTCGCAGGCATCGAAGTACCACCCTTCATCATAACCTCACTGATTTGATTCATGCCAGGCTGCATAGGAGAGGAGTACCCAGAATTGTAAGATGCAGGGATGCTTCCAGCAGGGGTGTTGAGCCACTGGCCATTGGCTGACTTCATGGCTTGACCGCCGAAACCGGGGGACTCCTGCGATCCAATTGTCATTCCATGAAGGGTAGCGGTTTTGGGAGTCATGGGTGACATAGGGCTACGACTATTGGATGTCTTCCGCTGCATCTGCTGGGACATTCTGGCTCTGGCTTTAGCGTTGAGGAAGTTCGGGTCGTTGCTATCGGCATTCATGGCACCAGCTAATGGAGATTCGTTGTAGGACAAGGGGGAATGTAAAGAGGTTCCGAGTGAGTGGCCTTGCATTTGTCGGTACTGGGTATTGAAACCAGTATTGAAGGGACTTTGAATGGGATCTCCATCGGGGGTACTCGAGTACCCGTTCATATGTGACTGGTCGATTTGCAGACCCGAGTTACGATGAGGGAATGCATTCTGAGAGAAGCCGCCCATACTTAATCCTGAAAAGTCCTGGCCTTGACCCGAGATTCCGGACTGGGTAACAGGAGGTGCATTCAGACCATCCAAAAGCTCATCATCATCGAACATAGCGGAACTGTTTGTGAATCCGTTTGTGCCGTTTCCAGAGTTCGAGTTGAAGTTGTTGAATGAAGGAGAATAACCACCTGACATGGCGAGATCGTTGGGATCGATACTCGCCCCGCTGTGGCCGTTGCCAAATTGGTTGAAGCCGTGCTGGGCCATTATGACGGGGATGATAGAGGTTAGGTTATTGTATCGTGGTTGAAGAGTCGGATGTTGTTGCCCTAGCTAGAGGGGGGATGTGGGCGGAATATTGTGGGCGTTCACCAGTTCGGCTAAGGTTGATGGTACGTTTGAGTTACGAAGATCAAGCTTGAACTGGCCTGTTAAGGGATCGAGTCAGCAAAGTCAGGACAGCGCCGAACACAAAGCGGGGGAAATGCAAAGTCAAGAAGACCGGCTCGGCGATGGGAAGCGGGCATCCATATATGGGGTGCCCACCGCCGCGGAGGTTACAGCAAGGAGGGAAGTGGCGGGCGGATGGCCGGGGGTTGAGGTTTGGATTCCTTTGACTCACCAAACAGAGAGTGTTGCAGTTGAATTTGGGGAATATAGAGTGTGCGCTATCTGCAGTCCATAAATGAATAGCGAGTGCCAGGTGAGTGATGATTCAAGCGCCGCAACGGAAAGTATCCCGGATGGAGTTGAAGCCAGATAAGGTATTGGGGGAAAGATGAATGTCGTGAGTCGGAGGGTCGGAGGGAGACGTTCGGGGTTGGAGGGGGTTGAAATGGTGGGCACTGAGTGCAGGACCTCCAGGCGTCCGTTCACTATGGTCAGGGCCAGGTACCTACAAGGGGTTAAAGCGCTGGGGGTGCTCCCTGGGGGTACAGGTACTCCGCAAGCCAAAAGAGCAGAGAGTGGGCTTGGCCACTTGGGCTGGAGTACTTTGTAACGCACGGGCGAAAAGGTCCAGTTTATCGTCTGGCACGTACAGTGCTAGCCCCAGTCCAGTGTTATTAGTAGCAGTCTGGAGATGCTGTCCTGTGAGATGGTCGGGGCGGGGGGCACGGCGGTCGGAGAAGCAGTTGAGGGGTTCTTTGTCTGAGTCTGAGTCGTAAATGAAGCTGCAGACTTGGAAGGGATAAGGATAAACCCAGTCGAGCTAGGCGGTGAAGAACGTTTATTCAGATTCAGGGTTTTAGTGGCTGTTCTTGGAATGGTGAGATGACCAGTCAGCAATGTAGTTCTGGAATACGGATGTCTGAGTCGCAGCTAGAGGAAGAAGGATGATGGAGGTCTTGGTTTTGGGCGATGAGAGCGCGAAATGTGATGTGTGTGTGGCACCCGAATCAGAAGAGGGGGCCACGGTTTCGGTATGTCACTTGTACCTTGTAGCTCGGCGCACCTCAGTCGAGACGGGATATAGGGAGGGAAACAAGATATTCAGAAGAGAAATGAAACAAACGGGCAAGACCGTGGGTCATAATTATGACAACGACACTAATAAGAAGAACGTATCAGGTTGAAAAGCTGAGCAAACAGCTTGTATAACAAAGAGACAAAGATCGTTAGGGAGGGGGGCTAGGTTGGTAGGTAGGAGGTAGGTAATGAGGCTATGATGCGTCGTCCTTCCACGAAAGTCCAAGCGGTTGGTAGGGGTTTGTCTGGGCAGAACAACCGGACCCGAGCATACGTACAACATGCCAGGCAACCGGACAGAAAAGAAGAATGAATTATTCTACTCACCAAGTATAGTTAAGGCACCCAAATGCGCAGAAGGCATGGAAACAGCCGTGTTGTTGAGCTTGCACAGTCGACTTATATGGATGGGATGCGGTACGATAGCCGAGGCGGATAATACGGCTTAGAGCAGGCGATGCAACAATATCTTGAGAGGTAATGCTATGGTAAGTCGAGTCGAGCGGACGAAGCAGGATAAAGTACCCGAATTGTATTCGAAGTGTTGCTTGAGCTGTGGTCGAGGAGGTTGTCTAAATCGGGAAATGGAAGGATGTGGATGTGAGTAGCAGCGGGGCGCCGAAATGCAGGGTTCAGGTCCGTAATGTATGGTGATGTGATAGATGTTAAGATCCGTCCTCGGGATGAGGTGAGGCCGCGCTGAAGCTCAAGTTTGAGGATAAGGAGCAAGACTCGCGGTCGCAACTCCCACGATTGAAGTATTGAAGGTTAAAAAGGCCCTGCTATTTGTCTCCAGATGCGTTCTAATTTATTCGAACGCACAGACAAAGTAAGCGAGACGTCGAGATCTGTTGTTGTCCAGACAAGTGTGAAATACTAAAGTTGGCGGATGGCGCAAACACGGCGGCAGGATCGGATACCGTGCATAAAAGACCAGCTTGGGCCAAGATGAGCGTTCTCGATTGACGGTGACGTTAAGAGCAAGCGGTCTGACGTTTATTGTATTTATGGCGCCTCCAATATAGGCTGGAGGGTCCTAGAGCTGGAGGACAGGTGATGGCTTAGGAGAGAGGGTGGCGTAAGTGTAAGTACAATATGACAATAAAGTCGGTCAAGGGTCCAGTGCAAGACCACACTCAGCCGTGGCTGATGATCCAAAGGGGGGGTGGTTGTTAGGTGTAAGTGAGTTAGTAGTAGTCGATAAAGATCCGATACGAACAAGCCCAAGCACCAATGTAAGGGTCTCCCGTCTCTCGTGGTGGTAACTCTCACGAACGTGGTAGGTATGGACGCTGATCAAATAGACTCAACGGATAGCTGCGTTTCGAATGATCAAGTGGATTTCTCTTCTTGTTCTGTTCTTAGCCTTGCTCTTGATATCGACTCTCGCTCGTCCTTCTCTTCGTCCCCTATGGCTGGCTGTGCTTACTCCTTCAAAGTCCGTCTCCGTACGATCAAGTCCCAGATGTTGTTGATGACTGGAAAGGCCAGTTCAAAGAGTAAGGTCCTTTCTAACACAGCTGCAAGATGAAATCAACAATCCTTGACCGGAGGCTAAGGCACCATGGTCCCCTAATTTATACTTCCAGGAATAGGCTAAAAATACTAGCCATAGCCGTCAAGTCAGATGTACAACTCTTATCGTCTCTCGCCCACCTGACATAATGTATTTCAGACCAAACGTGGAGGCCGTGGTCACTGGTCCCCATGTAGTTGTATGCAAGCTGGAATTGGGCTTGACTATAGATACAGAAAGTTGGCGGTAATGGTGGCCGCTATTTTCTGCTATGTCCGGTCTACACTTGAGAGTTGATGCAAGATAGAAAAGACAGGGGAGGGTGTGGATGCGACTGTGTGTGTGGGCGCCAGGCTGAACGTGACTTGGAATTTAAGACACCAAGCCCAATCTACTGTCTGGGACTTTAAGGACTCATCGGGAATTGCTACATGCAATCGATTCCCCTCCCTCGAATCTCTTCTTCTGTGCTCGGTCATGCGCTGGATACTTTCCCATCCTTCTTCCCTCTCCCTGGCCACGCGCCCCAGCTCGAAGCCCACCATCATTGTCGCAGAATATCTCGAAGCGGCTGGTTGTCGTGAGAATCATAGAGCGGAGTGTTTCGGGGGGACTTGACTCTTGTCGGCCTGGTGACATTCGTATACCTAGATGAGAGTGTAAAGGTTTCTAGTAGTGTTTTCCACTCACGTTCAGTGTTGTTACATGTACGGCAGAAACTTGGTGCGGGCTCATTCGTCATGGAGAGTATGGTATCAGTCAGACTCCTCTTACAATCTCTCGTCTTAGTTTCCCTACGGATCGTGTCCGGCCCTCTACGGTCCGCTCCTCAAGTGGTAAGTGGTAGCAGTAAACATGGAGCGCTCCGTCCACCCGCTCCTCTCCCGCCTGGACCCTGTCCTGCCTGTAGATTTTTTTCAACTTCTGAAGCCATATGCACTGAAAGAGGACTTGGCTGGGTTTGTGAGGCCGTGGATGTGCGATATGTGGTTGGCTCTTTTTAGCATGGGCAAAAAGCCTATGATCAGCCTCAAGATCTCTGGAACCTCCAGGTGCGTCTCAAGCTCCGTCCTGCAAGGCCCCAAGCTCAGCTCAGCTCCGAAAGAGCCAGACAGAAGCTCTGAGCTCTGACTCTGAAGCCTTCCCATCCCTGGCCATATGCTTCTGTGTCATGCATGATCCCTCCCGTTCCCGCCAAAAGTGTCCGTTTGAGGCTTCCATCAATCAAAGGCGGCCCGTGCAAGGAAGATGGGGGAGCCACAGGTGGCACCAGACCTACCCCAAATTCGTTTCCACTCTCACACAGCCAATCATATAATCCCCTGCGCTGCCTAACCTCAGCAAATGCTTCTGAGAGGACGGCATTACAGGAATCGATGGGATCCAATCCAAGGAAAGAACCACACGCCCAACCCCAATCCATCAACTTCCCAGCTTAGTGCCGCCCTCCACTCTCAACGACCAACTTCACTCCTCTCCAAACGCCCAGATAGACCATAGTCCCCATTCTCTTCTCTTTCGCGCGCAAAACACTCCGGTCGACTTTTGTCACGCATCTGCCTTTGCTCTTATCGCTACCACCTCCGCCATTTTCGAGCGGTACGCGCGGTCGCCTGCAACCCCCTTGGCCCCAACGCTCCAGCCTAAGCCCCCGAGGACTCGTAGTCCTTCGTGCCTATCGAGGGTACTGTCACCTTGCGTAAAGCAACGTCGTCAACGACAGGTCTAAGCTCTGTAGGCGACAGATCGCGGTAGGCAGCCAGCTTTGTCCGCCTTGTTAACTAAGGCTCTGCCTCTATATCATGGGTACTCGTCGACTGACCACATCAACCACGATGCCAGACTTTCCAAGGAAGTGGACATTGCTGTTCCAAGTTATATTATTAGTTTGATACGAGGCCGCCTTTATCGCCCGTCTTGCGTTAAGCCCGTCCCACCCTCCACCACACCTACGAGCTCGACCTCCAGCCCGAATCTGAATCTCATCCTGAACCTGAACCCTGCGCCGCACGATCGACCTAGCCGCTCCGTCCCTGTCCCGCGATCGCTGAACCTGTCCCTTACGTTTCCGCCCCTCTGGTCCCCTGTCGCCATGGCCTCTTCCTCCTTCCGAGACTCGATAAACTCCCTCGGCTGGAGTCGCCGCGATGAACCAGTCAATACTTCTCATCAAAGCGGGTTACTCTCCTCTCTTCAGAGTTTAAATCCCTTCCAAGGAGGCAGCGGTTATGTCCGTCTACCTACCACCGAGAGTTCAGGTGCACCTCTCCCCGCGCCCAGTCGACGTGAAGAAGAGGAAGGCTGGTTTGTTCGTGAGTCAACCCTGGATGTTCTTCACCTATCGTCTTCCAGCACCCCTGCAGCGGGACATGTGCATTGCATCTGAGCCATGCCTTGAACTATGCATGTGATGCGGATGACATGCCTCGTGGTTAGAAGACACTAACCCAACTGGCAGTTAGCCGATGGGATCGCTTGTTGATCTTTGGTGCTTGTAACCTCGCTGCTGTGGCATGTTTCGTCATCTGCTTCACTCTATTCCCCGTCCTCTCTCTGAGACCACGCAAGTTTGTCATATTGTAAGTCGGAAATCCATGCGCAACCCTTTCAGTCTGCCCTCTTCATCCTATATTGCTTGTCGATCTATGTCACGCGGCCTTACTACTGTGAGACCGTCTTGATTGTGACTAGTTTTCCCCATGATATGATGTCGTAGATTCGACATGGTGAATTTCAAAATCCCATTTGGAAACTAATGTGGGGCTATGCAGATGGTCGGTTGGATCACTAATGTTCCTGGCCTCCTTCGCTGCGGTAATGGGCCCCATGAACTACGTTTATCACCTTCTTTCGACTCCTCGACTGCCGTTTACTGCGGCGTATTTTGGCTCTATCACGTTGACCCTTGTGTTTGCCTTGAAGGTGAGGTCTAGCTTGCGATGGGCTGAAGATTTTACTTACATACCGAAAGCTTCACAGCACAATTCTCACCTTATTCTCCGCTCTTGTTCAACTTGCCTGCCTGCTCTGGTACTTGATCAGTTATTTCCCTATGGGATCTACTGGACTGCGCTTTGCCACATCGTTTGGTGCAAGGCAAGCAACAGCATGGATGACTGGCTAGAAAAGTCCCTTGACTACATGCAGTACGGGACTCTTGTCCTCAACACGTTTCACGATGTTCCCAGGCTCCAAGGATCCAAGTCCTCCTGTACACCAACTGTCCGTTTTGTGTAACATTAGCAGCGAATTGACCATAACATCATGGATTCAGGCAACCGTGGAATGATTTTACGAGAACAGCTGTCGATTTAGGATAAAAGCAAATACCTATGTATAATTTTTGTAATTATATATACCTGTAATCAAGTCCGAGTCTTGCTGTGGTATATGCCCAGCCAAAGTACTACAGTCATCATTTGACGCAGTAAACCCCTTTGTGTCCTCACAGGGTCTTAATCTCTATTTTTCCATATAACTAAGTCCCAGGCTACCTACCTTAGTATTTCGTACCAGTATCAGGCAGTTTCCATGTGGTGATTGGTGATTAGGTAAGCGTTACCAAAAGGGCAAGTTATCAGGTGCTGTATCCAATGAGCAAACCCATATGTGGGGCATCGGTTTGTAATGAAATCTGGGAAGATCTCGCAGCCACTTGATGTCTAAAATAAATGAAACCCTATTAGAGTTGATAAAGGAGGTAGCCATATAGCTGGATGTTTAGAATATAACTGTGTTAGATCTGAAAGAAAGTTCTTCTAAAATCAACAGGAAATTAACCTTAATCAGGTAGGCAGATTTACAAATGCAATGACGTATGCTGTAGTGGCCTTAACTTTAGGCTTTTGCATTATGAAAGTAAAATTATAATGGAAAGAAAAAATTGCACCAGACTAGGTAGTAGTATGTATGAGTTGGAAAGACAATTGGCACATGAACTATCTCCGACTCGTATCTCTCGATTTAGTATTGAACTGCCTAATGATTGTTAGAAACTGATGAGATTCATGACCAGTAGATGCCTTGTTGCCCTTTGTGTAAACATCTGGATGGGTGGTCTTTTGAGACGTATGCAGATTCTCTTATATTTGCTCTTCCTGTTAACAACCTGCTGATCTGCTTCTTGATGTGCTCGTGGACCGAACATGACCTGATGTGTATCCAAAAGTTGAGTAATTTCTAGCCTGTTACCGTAGACTCAGCGTTCTGTTTTATTACTTTTGTTTATTTCTATTTAAAATAAAGTCTGGCTTCTTACACGAGCTCCGGGAGATTCATTAAATGTCATACACTCGACCCGGTCAACTGCCCTTTGTGAAACCCAAGATTCTTACTAGCTCCGAGTGTGTATGTATGTAATGACTGGCCTCCAGATTACCCACACAGATCAGGCTTTCTCAGACAAAGAGACCTGTAGAGACATGGATGTGTCTGGTATGCTTGTGGTAATTGCAAAGTTCTACACATTGTACATAGCACGGCCAGCTCACTGTGTACGCAGCTGGTGCAAGATAACCAAAACACACTCAACAGAGCAAACTTCGTAAAGCGAAAGGGTAAATAATCGCATGGGTACAGTAACAACAATAAAGTAACGACAAAGGTACTTCAGAAAAGCCGATTTATATTCGCGCAACTCCACCTATCACGGTCGTCCGGCTCCGGTTGAAGTAGTTACTCTATCATGCCCTTGTTTGCAGGCCTCTTCGGGGTCTCGGGTGCGCCATGACATCCATGGACGACGGCGGCTTCTAGCAATGAGGTGCATCCAGAGTGGAGCGCAAATGAGAAGAAGAAGCCTTGCCCTGAATCCCACTGAAAGATGAACCCGAGGCAGATTGGTATGATGTTCAGTGCCGTCGGCTGCAGGGCTTTTATTCATAAGGCTCGAGTCAGCGATACAGTGGCACTCCAGGTATTGTTACTCGGTGGATATGCGGAACCCCGTCGCTGACTTGGGTTACTTAAACAATGCATTCACTGATTATAGTTAGGCACATCAGTGATGTAAGTCCTACTATGCATCTCCATCAGTCAATGACAAACATGCAAATCATAGAACAAGAATAGCGATTGAATGTTACAGCGCCGTATTCGGTATTTAATAACCAAACTGCTGTTAGTGTCAAGTAAATGCAGTATCGTAGAAATAAATGAGCCAAAATGAAACAAGAGGAGGAAGAATGACAAAGAATATTAACATCGCTTTATCTGTTCATGGGCGTCTCGCATGGGAAGAAAAAAAAAAACACCCCAGAGCGGAAAAGAATGTCCCTCCATCCTTCCAACCCGACCCGTTTCCCAGTCCATCTCCCAAGGATTCCCGCTCGGCGCAGCGGTACCTTCTAAATCACTTAGTCGCGGTATGTTTCTGTGGTACCTCCCGCCTGCGGATCAGAGAGGGGAAAGAAGCGCAGGGAAAAAATTTATTATTCACACAACGCAAAAAATAACCTCCGGCCTTCTTTTTCTCATTCCCTGAGATCCGTGTGCCCTCTCTATAAACCACAACTTCTCTCGCCTACTCAATTTAGAAAAGAGTTGCCGCTGAGGATCAGTTTGTATTGGTTTACGAATACTACCTCTCTTTACCTCATCCTTCCCCCCCTCCTCCCTCGTCCTTCTTCCCTACCTATCCTCTGGAATCATTTCTACATCCATCAATCATAACCACCCCGCCGCCTGGCCTTCTGCGTTTTCTCCCGATACCCTCGTGACGAAGCAACGTAACAAGCAAATACACCGGCCTCGGTTCTGATTCTGGTTCTGGTTCTGATTCTAGGCTACGAGTTCATTCAATCGACACGTCTTTCTCGTCCAACACGCTCTTGTTTCCTATTTACGAGAGCAGGCAAAGCAGGACAGTAGCATAAGCATTTTTGGGTTTACTGCCTCGAAATTATCTACTGTTCACACCAACCTTACTTTTTCTCCCCCCTGTTGCCTCCCTTCGTCGAAAGTTAGTCGCCTACTGCTCTAGGCTGCCATTTTTCGATTCAATAAACGCCTCTACGACATTGTAGAATCTTTCCCTCTTTCCATCAGAAACATCAGTCACGGCTCAAGCCCAGCATTCGCCCACAATCCAACCGATTTCCTGGATGTCCATTTTGGCCTGAGGACCTCGGCTCAACGGACACCTGACTCTCAGTTTTATATCCTCGTACTCGATACGCACCCCCGAATTTCGACTCGTTGTCCGAGAATCTTATATCCCCGCGCCCTCATTATTTAGAGGTCCACAGATAGTCACTGTATCGCACGTAGGTGCTTTGCCTCTCTCCTTGCGTGGAAGGGGTTGAGAGACATCCTGGGGTTTTCGATCCCTGAGCAATACATTGATTTCTCCTTCTACTGCGACCAAGGTGATTTTGGCACCTTCAGCTCAGAATTTCCTACCAGTTTAAGACGGCAAGCCTGTCCTACGAGGCTCAACCTGAAATGAGTCCATCCGCCATCGTTGAGTCCAACGAAATGGCCACTCAATCAACTTTTTCCTACGCACAAGCTGCGAAGGGTCAAGGCACTACCCCTGCTTCAAATCCTACAGCTGTCGCCGATGCTGCTGCTCCTTCCCAGGACGCGCAAGCTTCCATTGCCGATGATGATGTTCCGGCTCCTGCAACCGACGTGAAGTCGACTGCTACTGCTACTGAGCAGGCCAACTCTGAAGCTCCTGAGACCACGGAGCACCGCGCTGCCTTCTCTGAAAAGCAAGGCCACGAGAGTGTTCCCGGATCCGAGAGCGATACCCGCTCTGAGTCGACACAAAGCAGACGAACAGACTCGAGGCGCGAGGATGATTCTGGTAGGCTAGAGCGCCCGTGGCGACGGAACGAGAAGACACCGGGGTCATCAAGCACTACTGCCCGGTCTGTAGACGAGCAGGACTCCCGAAAGGCTAGGCGAAATAAGAAGGGTAAGACTTCTGAGAAGCAACCCAGTGATCAGACGACAGAAAAGGAGCAGGAGGCGGCCCCTGAGGCCCCCAAGGTCGAGCTCTCAGAAGCACCTATCCCCAGCGTCAACATCTGGCACAAGCGAAAGGAGGCACAGCAGGCCAAGTCTGTCAAACCTGCTCCCACACCTGTGGAAGCTACAGTGAATGGCACTTCATCTCAGAGGGATGAGAGGAAGACTGAGGAATCTACTACAACACCATATACGAACGGTATCAAGACTCAGCAAAAGCCGGCCAGTACTGTGCGGTCGGAGCGCAATGGCCCCCGGGGGTCGCGGATACATGAGAAGGATGGCAAGAACGAGGTTCCTCCATCCGTCGAGGATTCTACAGCATGGCCAACTCCTGAAACTGCAATCACGGCTATTAAGGAGGATAGCAAGAAGAAGGTCGCAGACAAGACACCCGAGAAGTCAGACCGCTCTGACAAGGACAGTCAAGAAGATGGCAGCGCGTCAAAGCCCCGACAGAAATGGGTGGCTATGGACTATGTCCCCACAGTCAGCTTCGAAACCCAGCTTCCTCAAATGCGTAGCTCTAAGCCACGGGGTGGTGCTCGTGGTAACCGAGATGCCGCTCCTCGAGGCACGGCCAACGGTGTAGCGGACAAAACCGCTTCTACCGCGCCTTCCAATAAGACCAACGACACTAAGCCCAAAGACAACACCAACAATGCCGCATCGCAACTGGCAGCCGTTAAACGCGGAGCAGCGGATGGTGTTAACGGCCAGAAAAAGACTCCTGCCAGCACTGGCTCTGAGAAGGCCAAAGATACGCCTGCCCAGTCTTCGGTGAGTAATACGATGCCCCTGTAGAGCACAGCTATCTTGAGATTGCGCAAGTGCATTTATTGTGTGAGACGTATACTGATTGCTTTGGGAATAGGAGATTTCTCAAACTCGAGACCGGCATGATAACCGCAGTGAGAGAGGTCGAGGCAATTATCGAGGACGAGGTGCCCATCACGGCCATTCACAATCTCAGCATGCTATTTCTGCATCCGGGTTCCATGGCCAAGGCGCCAACGCTGCCAGATCTCAGGGTTACAGTCCCCCCTTGCGATATAGAGAGACATGGTGGCATGTTTACGCCTCCTTCTCAGCGAGCCCGTGGTCGCAATGGTGCTCACAACTTCCATCGTGTATCAGTGCCGAATGGGGATCTCGTATGCCTGTTGTGCAAGCTCAATATTCGCCTTACGATTACTCCATGGCAGCGCCTATTGGTGCAGTTCCTTTCCACTCCCTTCCATTTGATAACTTTGCTCGTACTCACGATCAAGACTCAAATCGAATATTATTTCTCCATCGAGAACCTTTGCAAAGACGAATACCTTCGACAGCGCATGGATTCCCAGGGATTCGTCCCTCTCCACTTCATTAGCGCGTTCTCGCGCATCAAGCAGCTGACTGTGGACATGAACATCATCCGTGCTGCTTGTGAGGATTCGACTGAAGTCGACTACGTGGTTGGCGACGATGAGTGTGAGCGACTACGTCGGCGACACAATTGGGAGCATTTCGTTTATTCTATGGAAAATCGAGATGAACTGGCCCGCAATGCTGGCCCTGCAAGCGTCACTTTCAAGAACAGACACTACCATTTCCCTGGCGGTCAATTTGACGACATCGCTGCTATGCCATATGGTGCACATGCTTATCCTCATGGCCCTGCTCTCCAACAATTCGCACCACATGACGCAAATGGGGTTGTTCCAAATGGCAACACCCAGCTTTCTGCGGCTGTTCCCGACTTCTCACCTTCTGGGACAATTCCCCTTGTTGGCCCTCAGGGTGAGGTCCAAGTCACCAGCGTTGAAGCTTTGACCAATGGTCATGCTGAACAAACTGCACCGCTTACCAACGGTGTGCATATCGAGGAGGCTTACACAACCCAATCGTAGCCCCCCCGCGAAATGGAGTACTGGCTGTGGCGGAGATGTTAGACCTCTATCATTTTCATGCTTGAAAAGTGGCGTATATGAGAGAGTTGTTTCTTTTTTTTCCTTCCCCGGTCTGGGTCGATACGAATGATGTGTCCCAGATTTATAAGTGTTTACGAATTTCATGCTGTGGCCCGGAGCTGGCTTTATATTCACCATGAACTAAAGCGTGTTACGATTGTGATCTCGCTTGTTCATAGGTCTTCAGTGAAACAGGCTGTATGGATGCCTCAATGGTTCATATATAGCACTCCACTGTTCTGGGCCAGACAGCAAACGGGTGGTTGGCGAGTTCTTGATAGTAACTTGCGTTGTACGTTATAGTGCTATAAGTGCACCATGGGGCGACAAGAGGTCTATACCTAAGGTCTCCTCCTATCAGAATCGCTCGAAGGAAGAGAACGACGTACACGAGCTACAGATATTCGATACCCTGGTGTACGAGGCTATAATGAAAAGCCAGTAACCATTGGAGAGGAAAATTCGGAATGAAGGTTGGCTTAATAGCCTGATGTATTGGTTTCTGTTGGGGCGTATTCCAAGGATGGTTTTGTGAAATGCGAAGGCACGCTACAAGTTGGAAAGGTGTGCGCCAGAACCTCAGCGTTACATGCGACGGAGTGCGGCTGGTGCTGGGCAGTTGTAGTGACAGGTCACAGAGGCGAGCGGCAAGTGTCGCTGGATGATTGCTATACCCGCTACGCTGGATGTTCACGGGGTGGTCGATTACGACGGCATATTAAAAGGATTATCGTCATACCGGATGAAAGAAAAAGGCATGGGTGGAAAAGCATATGGGCGTACGGTGACATTTAGCTGAACTGCAGCATCTTTTTTTTTTCTCGACTGCATATGAAAGGGGTTCAAGGATGATTTCGATTTGGACTTGGTTCTGATTTTACTCATGGATTCTGATGTTAGAGGGGACTCTCCAAGCTTTGCTAAAAATACGGAGTTTTTTATTCTAGTTTCAAAAGTTGTACAATAGTTTCATTATTCAAGAAAGAAAAAATCATGTCGAGAAACATCAGGCCTCTGCTTGTCTTGAAATCTACTGGATGCTGTTGTACTACTGCTGCCCGTTGTAGGTGGATGGTTATCACGATCTATATCAGTAGTACTCACAAATGCTAATGCATGGTAGGTTATTGGCGAGCTTCCATGGGCTTACAATAGGGTTGGGGCAGTGGGAAAATACTATCTGCTGTAGGAAGCGCAATGGCTTATTGCAATGTGTGCGAGTTCTGACTGCATGAACAGGGACATTTTCTCTGTCCTTGTCCTTTCATTCATTCACAAGGAACGTATTGGTTGTCATGACAAGATAGTTCATCATGTTGGCGGGGTATGTATGTATGTATGTATGTATGTGTATTTTTCGTCTGGGTGGCTGTAACGAAGCCAAATCTCCTACTGGAGCAAAAGACGTGCTGAGCTAGCTAGGTACAGGATACCCCGCTTCCTTCACCATCCAGCATACCAATGGCACAAAAGGTGCTGTATTTCTCAAGCCCGTCACCCGTCAGCGGGTTCGAGGGCAATCTATTGTCGAACTTTTTCCACCGACCAGAATTCTCTCGCGCATCACTACATCTGCTGACGCAGTCCACAATCTCCAGTAACCAAGTTGTAGCTCGTAGTCGACTGTCGCGGCGGCAGGGAAAAACCTCGGGAAGGGATCAGAGGCCGACGGTGCGGCTTGCCTTTAAAGGAGAAAAACCCATCGCAATCGGCGTCGTTGATCGGAAGGATGTCGCTACGAATGCCCGGGGCATCGCCCTCCGATATCTAAGGCGTTCTGGTTCTGAGGTGCCGCCATTAGATCCGACAAAGGTGTTGTCAGAGAAGGCGAACTCTCCAAAATTCCTTCTCTGAAAACTGCTGTTAGGGAGCCGATAGCGTCCCCGCAGTTTTTGTGTGGTCGCGTGGCCTGCAGAAAATCCCGCTCCTAGCACCGCACTAACAGTGCGTGCCAAGGAAAGAATTTTTACAGGAGAGAGTTGTGTTGGCGGGGGTGAGGGGTTATCTATTTGACTTTAGGGTAGCTAAATTGCACATGGCTCATATTGGGCACTTTTGTCATGAGGAGGATATGATATCAAAGATCGGTAATTATCACATTTCAATCTAGCTCCCACCAGAAGACATCATCAAATATTATTACCTGTATCGTGTCTTATGATTTGCATGTGATGAAGTATGAGGTCTGGGCGTCCCGATCGAGGATTATCGGATCATGAGAAGATACGTCGAAAAGTGTTGCGGGTAACGGCTGTTCTAAGATTCCACGATTGACTACCTCGCCAAGCTGGTCTGATATTGTTCAGGGGCACATGCCCAGATGACATCCTGCTGGGCCTGGAAATGACGGTGTTCTGTTCCGCCACGTTGAATCTTTGCTTGGACATAAAGCCAGGCGTATGCTTCGCAAAGGGAATCCATCTGAAACTGATGGCGCGAGCGAAGGACATGAAGAATCTATACAGTTGACTGATGTATGTCACAAGACATATGTTGTTTAGGACCAGGGCATGATCGACTTGGCATGATGATTCTACAAGGTGGAGCAGAGCCTTGTTACTATGGGGAGTCCCTGTCGTTGTCCACACGGAGATTCTGGTCCGGTGAGTCATGGTGTGCTGATCTCCTTGCCGTATCCGGAAGCACTACATGGAAGATATCGAGATGAAGCAAAACTACCATTCATTGTCAGCGAGGTGAGGCCATCGTGAAGTCTGGGGAAGATCTCACAAACCGAGACCTTTTTAAGGATGAGCCGCATGATGGAACCCCGGCCTGGTGACCGAGATTGGGGAGAGTTAGGGCCAAGGCGAGCGGAGGGAGACGCATAAGATCGTGATTGGAGAAAAGGAATGAAGCTATCGTCAGGACACACCGGCCGATGGATCAACCGGGCATCAACAACACGGCAGCGGTGCCTTGCAGAAATGTCAAAGCCGGAGCTTGGGTCCCCAGAAAATACCTAAAGTGGAAATGGCTGAACAAGACCTGCAGATTGCCTAGCAGCATTACGTCAAGCGTCGCTGGAAAATTTAAACATGACAGCTTCGTTAGCGGCGAATGGGGCAGCGACAGCAAGTCTTGCTGTTTAGTTACCTATAGCTTGTTGCGGGATGAGTTTGCGGGGATGCAGCACATCGAAAGCGAAAATTGTGTAAGCAAGTACCTAACTTTAGATACTGAGCTAAGGCAAAGACATTGCATTAATTGACAAGCAACAAAGAAGACTTCCATGGATACTTGGCCATGCGCGGAATGAAATTTCCGACCACAGCTGATCAGGGGAGAGGGAAAAAAATGAAAACAAATTACCATCCAATGCATTGACAGTGAGCAACCTAAACGTACGATGAGACAGTTTCTTCCCCCTGTTCGTGTAAGTGATGGCTGAAGAATCTTCACTTGTGGCCACCAAAATGCGTCCTCATGCAGGGAAGCTTCCAAATTCTGCTCTAAATCTCGATATAAGCCGCCTGATTCGTCATTGAACCCGAATGCTGTGACATATTCCACGTGGGGCCAGCCTAGGATATTGACTTAGTAGGTAAATAAGTGATCTGCATACAAGGTTGAATTTCAATGCTTTCGCGGACCGCCATGTTGGAAACATTCAGCCTCCCCACGTTATCATAGCCAGGGAAATCATCTTTGGACTGCTGTATGGTCCTGACACGACCACTGTGAGTGGTTCATAAACTTTCCCCGTCTCCTCAACTGCAAAGCTCGTCGAGTTACAGTCATTTCACGACCCTGATATATGCTACTTGTGGGTCCGGGGAAATCAAAAGGCTGAGGGGGGCGAGATTCAGCTCTGATACAATATCGGCCCGGAGGGAAATAGAGATGGGAAAATCAGCCGCGACCCGGAGTATGAAATCAGATTCGGAGCTGACCTCCGGTTGGTCTGGGGAAGAAGGCCTGGTGCTTGTGGTCGGTATACCTTCATCTGGAGAACTTGACGTCAACTTAACTCAACCAAGGCCACCGTGGTGGAGATTCTTCTCCTTGAGGATGAAAAATGGATGTTAGAAACCAAAATATCTCATCATGATGCTTAAAGAAGGCGTAGGGTTTGAGAACATATAAATAAAGCATGTGCCCAAGCTCTCTATTGTTACCAGCTCAGACATATATCGCTTTAGCTACGTTCTCCCACATCATCACTTTCCAACCACCTACAAGAGCATCAAAGCCACAAGATGACCGCTCAAGTGGGCAGAGCCCTCTCCTACGTGACATTCAAGCCTGATATTGGCACCGGCAAACATGAAGCTCCTTATCTCAATGAAGAAGGCTATGTCGACTTCTCGCCCGACGATCTCGAGAACCCGCGAAACTGGTCCCTCAAGCGAAGATGGGCTATTACCTGTATCGCAGTAGTTCTCGTAATGAACGGAAACTTTGCATCAAGCATATTTTCTGGCAGCATCGACTCTGTTATGGAAGAGTTTGGAGTATCAGAGGTTGCTGCGAGCTTGACCACTACAATGTTCTTGCTCGGCTTCTGCGCAGGGCCCTTTGTCTTTGCGCCTCTTTCTGAGTTTTATGGTCGTCGGTGGATCTTTTACATCACTTTTCTTGCCTATATGGCCTTTAGCTTTCTCTGCGCTTTCCCTACAAACTTTGGATCACTACTAGTTGGACGATTCCTGGCTGGTGTCTTTATCTCTGCGCCGCTAAGCACCACCCCGGGCGTTTTGGTCGACCTCTGGGACCCTATTGAGCGAGGAAACGCCACGGGAATCTTCAGCTTGGCTTCCTGGGTTGGCCCATCACTCGGGCCGGTGGTGTCCGGTTTCGTTCAGCTTAAGAAGAACTGGCGATGGGGCATGTACTCCGTCCTATGGCTCGGAGCTTTGACGGTACTTCTTATGTTCTTGATCCCCGAGACGCATGCGCCGACTATTCTGGCGAAAAAGGCAGAGCGTGCCCGGAAATCTGGAATTGCTGGCTATGAAAAGGCCATAATGGAGGGAGAAGAAGATAAACCTTCACTCGCCCATGTCTATAAGCTGGCCCTCACGCGACCTTGGATCCTCATGTTCGACTTGATCTCTCTCCTCTGCTCTATCTACACTTGCATAGTATTCACTCTTCAGTTCATGCTCTTCAGCATCTACCCTATTGTATTCAGAGACATGAGGGGCTGGAATGCTGGCGTTTCGCAACTCCCTCTCCTCGGCCAGGTCGTTGGGGCCGTTCTTGGAGCCATCGTTATCTTCGTTGACAGTGAGCGAAGGCGAAGCAAGGATGCGGCTGGCAAGACGTTACTGCCCGAGGATCGGCTTCTCATGGCTATGTTTGGAGGTGTTGCGTTCCCAATCACCATGTTCTGGCTCGCATGGTCTGCTAATTACAAGTGAGTCTTCAACTTTCCATGTCTCTACACAGGCAACAGTAACCAACATATAACAGCGCTGTCCCTTGGATCGTCCCGACTCTTGCGGGCACTTTCCTCTCTGCCGCTCTAATGCTCGTCTACGTTGCCATAATCAACTATCTTACCGACACATACGCCCTGAGGACGCAGCTTCCGTCATCGCTGCCAACACAGTTGCTCGATCGGCTGGCAGTGCTGCCGCTCCTCTGTTTACGACCCAGATGTTCACTGCTCTTGGTGTAGGTGGTGGAGGTTCTCTCATCGGCGGAGTTGCGACTCTTCTGGCATTGATCCCGTTTGTCTTCTTCTGGTACGGTGCTCGTATCCGGAGAAAGAGCAAGTATGCACTTGTCGAGCCTGATCAAATGGAGAAGATGGACGAGGAAGCCGATCCTACTGACTATGGTGTTCAAGCTGAAGAGACTCAGCACGCAGGTGATATGGATGAGCCAGCACAGAGCAAGCGTTCCGAGGATGTATGAGAAGGAGAAATTTTTAACGGCACTTTGACCGGCGGAATTTGTGTATTACGAATAGTCTGAAATGGAGATACAAAAAGTGGCATGGTAACGGGGTTTTCTTTCAACCATCAGGAGTTTTGGGTCCATCACAGAAGGGTGTAATGGTTTGGTTCTGATCCATGTAAAATTATAAGTTTTAGACTTAACTTTGTTCATCGTTGAGGGTATTGATATGGAATCGGTTATATGGTTTACTTAAGATCTCGCGCTTTAACATCAATTTGCCATATTTTACCTTGGTCACTGAACCTGAATGTGATCGAGTGTCTCAAAAATGACAGGAAAGGAGCTCGTGTGTTGACTACCAGTGTGAGCTGTCACTACGTCGGTGGTAACATAAACAGACATATGAAACACAGCCAGGTCAATCTGATATTATTAACCAAATACCGAGCCATCTGCAGTGGCCGATAAGGCTGAATTGCAAAAAGCGTGGTGTTCAAACGGCCTGGCCTATCGGGTCGAGTTTACATGGCCCAACACGGTTCATATACAGTAACAAGGACGTCATTCGTAACAGACAGGTCTTCAACAGTGGGCACCCTTGACAACCAACGAAATCTGGACCTGGTGATGGACTTTGATAAATCTGATACATACAGGCATCATTGGCAGTTGATGTGTTGTGGCTGATGCAATAAGGACACGGCTAAGCTGGTCATGAACTCTCATCAGCAGGCATCCTGGTATCGTCTGTTGCGTCACATGTTGTGTCTCAAGTGTCATGTCAAGTCAAAAGTCAAAGTTAAACAGAGACACGGGATGGGCTGAAAGAAAAGCGGCGATTGGCTGGTCTAGACTCCCACCCGGCTTGTCTTACGCTCAGCCGTTGATTTTAGCCCAAGTTTCACAAGGTGACAAGAGTTTCTAGAAAAGAACAACTCATCAAAGTGGCGAAATGGGTTCGAGGACAAGCACCGCATCGAATATGCAGGTTTCCGAGGTAGCACGAACCTAGGGTATCCCTTCGAGGAACGACTTCTGAGCCTCACTTTACAAAGATTGAGACGATCTTTGCTGCTTGAAGTGAGATCTGGGGACGATATATCCTAGTTTTGAGAGCCAATTACCAAGGTCGGAGTGTTTGGCAGAGAGCCTCACTCTGAACAATGCCTACGGGGGCTCCGTCGAATTGACAAGCTTGGCCCAGGGATGAAGACACGGGGCGCGCCCATCGACCTGGTCAAACACTAATATTGACTTCCGCAAAGGAGCGGAGAAGAGCCGGCTTCGATTTTATCTCCGGAGCTGTTGTTTCAATCGAATATACGTTGTCTCGTCCTCGGTGTTGCTGGGCGTTTGAGACGTTGCAAAGTGGAAATGATTGCATGATAATTGTGGCGCAAGACGAACCTAGGAACGAAGCCAGGCTGTGCTGTGGACGCCCAGCTGGGCACCAGCTGGGTATCAAGTGCCGCTGCCCCAGCGCCCAGCGCGCCCAAGAGCTTCTAGTGGGCCTTACAAGGCCGTGACCCCTGTCGAATAGCGTCAGCGTTGTGCGTCCAACTTGAGGTATACCCCTCCTCATTACGTCGTTTGTTTCGCCCCGCTTGTGCGGTTGAAAGCTACGAGGAGAGTCTTGTTAAGCAGAACAGCCTTATCATTATAGTAAAACTTAACACGAAGCCTAAGCTACTGAACGGCATGGTCTAACCATAACTGTCTCTGAATCTCGTCAAAGGTCCATCGCAAGTCAGCAGGGAAGGCATGGTTTCTGTTGCTGCCTTCCGTGTCCTATTGATGCCCATCCCATCCCGTCCCATCCACTCAACCAACGTCAAACAGGTTCAGTGCTGCCCACTATTAACACTCTACGCCTGTCGACAAGACTCACAATAACCCACTTCATCAATCCTAGGTACTGCGTAGCTACCTACCTCCATACCTCCTCCATACTTCCCCCTTGTTGCAGCATCAAAGGACCCTGTTTTTGCTTGGCTGGGTTGTGGCTGGGTTCCTCTTGCTGCTTTTCTTTGACTTGTCCCTCCCGCCACATCCTCGTCCTTTTCCTCTTTACATCGACAGAAACCGCCAACTCGGTATTATAACAACATCGCTTATCATCACTATAAAGCCACTTTCAACTATAAACCAACGTCAACTATTACACCACTGCATAACGTAGCAGCGACATACACCGCACAACATCCTCATGTCAAACTACGACCCGTACGATCGGGATTACTCTCGCCGCTATGTGCGAGAGGAGCGTCGAGAAGACCCCCGTTATCTCGACCCTCGAGATTCCTTTAACTCAAAGACTCATCGGGAGATCGTTCCTCGCGGTCGCGAGGACAGCGACCTATCGATAGAAGAGGTCAGACGAGAATTTCCCCCTCCTGGTACCCGTGATATTCGCCGGGCCCGATCCGCCGGCCCAAACTACTACGAGGAAGAATATGAGTATCGCCGAGGCTACGATCCTCGTGTTCGCGAAAATGAACCGACGTTCCCTAGGGGGCGCCGCGAGGGCCTTACGAGGGGAGATAAGGAGGGCGGGACAAG
>NC_030986.1:1867885-1879114 GCF_000149955.1 Fusarium oxysporum f. sp. lycopersici 4287
CATTTCCGAGATGAAGGAAGCCAAAGAGTTGATACATGAGTGCAAAAATTTCCAACAAGAGAAGGCTCGTCGTCATGAGAAGCGAGTGCAAAGGCGCTTACGGCAACAGTCAATGGGTGACGGTAGGAGGAGAGCAGACAGTTGGGCTCCTTCGTCTCGACGGGATGGGTATGACTCGGATATCGAGTATGAATACTTTGACCCGCAAGACTACGGAGGCAAACCTTACAGAGGCAACACCTTCCCAGCAGAGCCGTATGGTACAGACACTTACAGAAGGAATCCCAACGGTCTGCCATCTCCTCACTAAGAGCCTGACTGGGTGTTGGGCGGCATTCACGCTTACTCACCTATACAACTCCAAACATCTTAAATCATGACTTATGACGAGACGACTTATTTGGCTCATGAGAAGCTTGAGCCAATCAAACGGCAGTGCTTTTTCTTTGGACACATGGCAATGAAAACCCTGAGGAGAGGAATGGGAAGACGAGAAAGAGAAGGAAACGGTGTGAATATGGCCTGTTGCGCTGCGTGGTGTGGCTGGCGTTCATTTTGCTGAAATTCCTCTGCATCAGATAGATGAAGCAGATTTGCTTTCTCCCCGCAACCTCTCCCACGTTTGTTTCACATGTGTATTCAAGACGAAGACTAACGACGATGATTAAAATAGACCATCGCCGATACTAAGCCAGTGGCTCGATCCCTGCAGGCACAGAAGCAAAAACGAAACCATATCCCGGCACACCGGCACATACGTGCGCATATCTGTCTAACGATGAGCTGCTCTATTCTGCTAAAGTTGATGAATGGGGTAGGGTCTAGTAGAGGACTGGAAACGGGGAAGCAAGCAAGAGTGGCACGAGTTGACCCAGCGAGATGGGAAGAGAGGGGCGGTAAGAAAGGATCGGGACGAGCATGTGGTGATAACAAATCACTATATGCACGATGATGAAGTGGTGGGAACACGGGTAGACGGCCTCGGGAAGAACGGCTTTTTGGAAAGACGGGGGGCTTGCAGATCAAGACTCGGCGATTGGACCAAGTGCGACAAGAAATCAGGAATTGGCCTGTGAAGATGGCAAGACGTGTCCCTTGAAAGTTAACGGGATATGGGCACACGAAAAGATGTATGTGGATGGCACGATGTGTTCTTTTTTCTTTTTTTTTCTTTCCTTTTGCCATGTTGGATATCTGGATGAACAACTTGTTATGCTGGATAGCAGATGAGGTTCTTGGGGGTCGATTTATCAGCCCCCAGAATACTTTGACGAATCATGACCTATAATGAACGACACTGGCTTATAATAAAACCTGTTACGTCTTTGGTGTTGATGAAACAATATTTGGCTGTTACTGGGTGATGTGAATGACAACGGCTTCCTACAATTAGGTTCAAAAGTAAAAACGGGTTGTTCTCCCTTGATCTCACTACAGTCTTCCAAATCCCTGTTCTGTACCTGTCCGCTCATCGTTTGATATCCCGTAGGTACTCCAATAAACCCCACGATGCTTATACCCTGGCCTACTTAGTATGTAGATTCTTGTTTCTAATAAATCTGAGGCTCAGCTCCGAAACGTCATCAAGCCATGACGTCACTTATCAAGTATCCACTTCATTGACAGCTCGGCCAAACAGCTGAGGTTGTTCGATCACGAGGTGGTTTTAAGGTATGCAGCCCAAGCCAAGTGGAAGTAGAGGAGATAAGTTAATTGCTTTCACGCAAGGACAAGAGGCTTCTGCTCCCCCACACCATGGAGTCCTGTGTTGTGTGGTGGTGGTGGTGGTGGTGCATATTCTCACGATTGGATACAAAAACTGACGCCTCAGTTGATATCGTGATAAATTCTCATTACTCTCTATAGGACACAGCACTGTAGACCAGCTGTGGTATCCTGACCCTGGTAGCAGTGACTGAATGCTCATACTCAGGCTCAGCCTCATGCGCCAAGACCTCCACCCGCCTGTTGTTTCCAGCTCTGTGCCATGGCCAGAAGATTGGACACGTCGGCAGCCTGCTTATCATCGGCAGGGAAGACATAGTCGATGTATTCCTCCCACGAGTCGTCGTCGAGCTTTCTCCGGCGCTTCGTCTTGCGTGGCATTTGTTTCTGCACAGCCTCCACGTCCTCCACTGAGCCGTGTGTGCGCTCGAATGATAACCAGGCGTTGAGTAGCGAAACGCACTCTTCCTTGAGATCTCGGTCTCGCATACTCCTGTGCGCTCGCTTGAATACTTTGCGTGCTCGCTCCTTGGCCTCTTCGCTGACTGGCTGTTCCTCATCACCCTCCTCCTCTTCATCTTCGGGAATGTTGATCTCAAAGTGCGCGTAACTGATCCAGACCTTGACGTGGTCCGTCTTTTCAAGTAGGCGCTCGTAAAGATCTCGCGTGCGCTCGTATTCACCTTCCTCCTCCTCGAAATCAATGTACGCCTTCCATAGAAGCTCGGGCATGTCGAGCTGTTGTTGCTGGACAGCAAGCTCAAAGATGGCGCGTGTACGGTCCAGATCATCCAGACCGCGCTCAAGCTCAGCAAACTTGATCCATGTCTGACAATTTGCCGGGTTGTATTCGATGTGCTTCTCATACAGAGTGCGACACCGCACGAACTCGAATAGTTTGCGTTCAAGGTCAACGTAACCGTTAAAGATTTTGTCCTTTGGGCACATGCCAATCGCGCGTCCAAGGAGTTTTCGCGCTGCGGTAAGTTCACCCTGTCTGATCTCGAAATGCGCCGCCATGAGCCAGATTTTGGCAAACGTGAACCTCTTGTGTGGGATCAGACCCAAGCAGGTGTCGTAAATCTGCCGTGTCCGCTCAACATCCTGTCCCTCCATCTCTTCCCATATGGCGTAGAAGATCCAGAGATAGATGTATCGCCTCCAGTGCCGCTTCTCCAGTGTTGGTGGAACCTGAGCAACAGCCCTCTCGTATATATCTCGAATTCTGTCAGAGTCCTGTGAAGTCTCTTCGAGCTTTGCGTAGTCGAACCAGGCGTCGTAGTTCTTCGGGTTCTCTTTGATAAGCTCCTCGTAATATACTCTCCTCTTGGACAGCACAACATCTTCCACTCCGTCCTTATCGCCAAATTGTTTCTCGAATGTTGTGTATGCCTTGTGTAAAATCATTGACCTCGATCTTGGTAGTCGGTCCAGGGCATACTTGTATATCGCACGAGCGCGCTCATACTCTTTTAGCTTAGCTTCGAAACGAGCATAGGCGATAAACAATTTCTCATCGACGAAGTCATCTCCCAATGCCTCCACGGCCTCCCCAAAGACTTCCCGCACTTGGTCGCTAGTACCGAACTCCTCCTCAAACTTGGCCCACTTGATCCAATTCCGGGGTTCAGGGTGAATCATGGTAAAGGTCCGAAAGATTTCTCTTGCTCGCTCGAATTCGCCGTACCGTTTCTCAAGCTTTATGTACGAGCTCCATGCTGCCTCGTCTGGCTGCCATTGCATCCATCGATCAAATACTTGCCGCGTTCCAGGAATATTGCCCAGCATCTCCTCCATGTAGACATATTTGTACCAGAGCTTGTCAACGCGCGGTAAGCGAGCGACGGCACGATCCAGGAGGTTTCGCGCGTGGTTGATGTTCCTCGCCTTCATCTCCGACTCGATATACCGAATCCATAGCTGAACATTGTTGGGATGTGCGTCGAGTGCGCGCTCAAAGACGGACCGGGCGCGGGCAAATTCCTTCTGCTCCAACTCCCACTGAGCATATCGCAACCAGTTGTTGAGGTTGAGTCGATTGCGTCGCACATAGTCCTCGAACTCTTTTCTCTTCCGTCCTTGAAACTCGTGAAGTTCTTCCAAATCAGCAAATCGTTGAGTGGGGGCCTGCACTCCAACTTCTTGACGGTCGACAGCTTCTCTTAAAAGCTGTTCGGCACTGATTTGAACAGGCGCGGCGGCCTTGTTCTTCACCCTCGGTGGCCCTCTGGACGACTCCATCGTACGATCGCCAACTTTCGAGGGCTCAAGTTGATGATGGCGATTATTTTTGGTGTGAAGCAAAATTTAGATGAAAAGGAGAGTCAAGGTGATGAAATAGAGTTGAAAGTCAACAGCGACGCGACAGAGCAAGGCGCAAAAGTGTGTGGGCGGCCAACCAATTATAATTCAATGTGACAGAGAGTCCCACTTTATTTATGTGGCGCTCAGTAGCCTCGCAGCCTAGAAGCGGAAGTATTTATAGTCAAGACAAATTACCTACTCCACAAACTATTTCGCGACAATCACCTTTACTCATTCATACCATCCTTCCTATACACGACGCCACTATGTCGACTGTCGCAGACGACCTCCTCAACGATTTTGGAAGCTCAGGCGATGAGGCCGAAGAAGAGCTGAATGATGGCCTCATCAAGGACGAAGAGGCAACCGGCAACCGTGACGCCATGGAGCTGGATGGCGACGCTGAGACGAGGGACGACGAAGATTCGGATGATGGATTGAACGACAGGGAAGACTCCGAAGCAACAAAAGTAAAGGTCGAGAAGATGCAGCTTGGAGGAGTAAAGGATGTGAGAAGCGTTGCCAGCCTTATGCAAACGCTTGAACCAATTCTCGAGGTTAGTACTGCCCCCTTCAAACCGAGCCGCATCAACGGTCGCATCTTGATGGACGATTCGTTTACATCAGTTCTTTTGACGGATAGCCCTGACGTATTGCCTCGGACGCTACAGAGAATCGCACATTACCGATCGCAAGCCGCGACGCAGACTACCAACGTCGGAAACATCGAAGATCATCCCGAGTATCATCTTCTGACGCAGTCCAACAGTCTTTCAACCCAGATCGATGGCGAGGTTGTACTCGTTCATAAGTTCATTCGCGACCACTACTCGACAAGGTTTCCTGAGCTCGAGCGACTTGTCACGACGCCGCTCGAATATGCCAAGGTCGTTGCCATCATCGGAAATGGCCCGTTGGATTCGGAGAGTATCAAGGCCCTGCAGACTTCGACTGACAACCCGCTTGGAATAACCCTCAAGTCCGTCCTTGATGGACCGTCACTCATGATAGTGACGGTGGAGGCCACCACGTCAAAGGGCCACGAGATGACACCCGAAGAGCTTCAGCGCGTCTACAAGGCATGTGATATGGTTATTGCCCTCAACAAGGCCAAGCAGACTCTTGTCGAGTACGTGCAGTCGCGCATGAACATTTTTGCGCCAAACCTGACAGCCCTTGTTGGTTCTCTTACGGCCGCCCAACTCCTCAACGCGGCAGGCGGACTGACAGGTCTCTCCAAGACGCCTGCTTGCAACATCGCCTCTTGGGGATCCAAGAAGAAGCACTCGGGGCTTGCTACGAACATAGGTGTTCGGCAGCAGGGCTACCTTTACAACTCGGAGATGATCCGAGGCATTCCCAGCGACTTGAAGAAGCAAGCCTTGAGAATCGTGTCAGCCAAGCTAGTTCTGGCTGCCCGGGTTGATCGCACACACTCCAGTCCTGACGGATCCACAGGAGAGGAGCTCAAATCAGCTTGTCTTGAACGCCTTGAGAAACTGACAGAGCCACCTCCCAACAAAGGACAGCGTGCGCTCCCTGTGCCAGACGACAAGCCATCCCGCAAGCGAGGTGGACGACGCGCTCGCAAGGCTAAGGAGGCTCTCGCTATGACTGATCTTCGCAAGCAACAAAACCGCATGGCATTTGGCAAGGAGGAGAGGGAGGTTGGATATGGCACTGGCGAGTCAACTGTTGGTATGGGAATGATTGGTCAGTCCAACGACGGCCGCATTCGCAGTACCCAGATCGACCAGCGCACACGCGCAAAGCTCAGTGCCAAAAACAAGGGCTGGGGCGGAAACAGCACCGTGGGTGGTGCTGCGTCGTCTATCGGTGGCTTTGGCCAAGCATCTAACATTGATCTACGAGGACGCGGCTTACGAGCCTCGGGAGTTGGCAGCACCATCGGTTCAGCAACCGGCACGGCATCGTCTTTGTCATTCACACCCGTCCAAGGTCTGGAGCTTGTTGACCCCAAGATGCAGGCAGAGCTCAGCAAGAAGCGCAAGGCCGAGGAGGACCGCTGGTTCAAGGGTGGCAGCTTCACACAGGTCGGGGGGTCGTCAAGTGGAAGCGTTTTCAAGGTGCCAGAGCTCCCAGCAGCCAAACGTGTCGATACAGGGTCAACCAAAACGAGTGCCTCAGCATCAAAATAATTATGGCCTCAGTATCATTCCTACACCACATGTTAACTTAGTGCTTTAGGGGTCACTACGTGGCTTGATTGTCATGGGAAAGTTCAGCGCTGTCATGGGAAAGCGGACATTTGCATCATCATGATCATCGCCGATGGTGATCATGATGATCATGTATTACAACAGCTTGCGGTTCGGGGAACCGGTCCTGCAGCGACCCCGCGCGCAGCATTGCTACCAACTACGACGATCAGCGAGGAATAGTTGAAGAGTGCACGGTAAGAAACAGACGGATATTTCATTCGGGCAGGTGTTTGGCGAAAACGGCGTTTCAGGGAGAGGATCTACGAGTCCCAGGAGCGGAGTAGCATGGGAAAGTAATTAGCTCTCTATCTCTGGTAGTTTCGAATGGCTCTGGCTGGTTACAACATGCTGTCCTTGATCCGGAATGTGATTAAACACGAGACCGTAATGTTGAGAAACCGGCTTGGACAAAGCTCGAAACTAAGGCAAAGTCGTTGGTAGATTCAAGTTTGCCGTACAGTACTCCGTGCAGTCCAGTAGTTGACACGGGCACCAGGGTGTTTAATCCAAAAACGGGCTGACCAAGGAAAAATATAAATCACAAATCTCGATCGATCGACAGTGATCAGCAAAGTTCACCATCAACGTGACCTGTCAAACGGGAAACATGGCCGTAGCATATTGGTCCTTTCTCTCACTGAAAGGATTCTACGTCGCATCGCGAGAGGCCCTTTGTGCTGTGCATATTCCTTTCGCAGTTACACTAGGGTCGTGTTCCTAGATTCCGGACGTACGTTGTTGACATGGCGCGGCCGTTTTTTGCTCTTCAGGCTGAGGTCAAAACAAGTCCCAAGTTGCCTATCAAGGACGGACTCGTCAGTCACAGCCACAGTTACAGGGTAACAGTACAGTAGTAGCTGATGGCCCTGTTCTTGTCTCGACAAGGATACCGGCACACCGCCAGAAACATCTGTTTCAGGGTATCGAGATATGAGAATTTTGTCTCAGTACTCTTTACGACACATTGCTCCTCCAGCTGTTACAATGCCACATATTGGAACAGACGAGCAAAGTTGGCATGGCGCACCCTCAATGCCGGGCCTGATTGATCGAGCACCCCTTTGCTTGTTTCCAAGGGATCCATGGTGGCATGGTGACGCAAAGAATGTTGATATACAACAGCCTGGACTTTGTCAGGATGAAAAGGCGATGCCACCATACACATCAGAAAGAAAAGGGGGGGGGGGGGCGGTAGAGAGCACCAGGTTGTCTGGGGTTGTCTATCCTGGAAAGGATAGTTAACGCATGCGATGTTGTGGGTTAGGTTAGCCGAGAAGAGGATTACCGAATGGATATAGTTGCATTGCGCGGTTGACATTGAGATTTCGTGTGGGAAGATATTATGACGACTTTGGTGACATGTTATTCTATTGCTTCCTGAGTAGCTCATGTATGTGTAAACATTATATGAAAAAAAAAAAAACAGAAAAAACAGAAAAAAAAAGAAAAAAAACACCATCATGTTACCATGTCACCATGTCACCATGTCACCATCAAAGCAACACGAAGCGGAGAAAATACAAGGATCGGTAAACTCTACTATCGTGAACGAATTTACATAGCTATAAATTCTTCGACCTATAGATGATAAGAACTACCAAGTTGCTAAGACAAAACAACACAACATAGTAAAGGCCCATCAAGGAGAATGTAACCTTGTGTGGATTGGCATGTAAGTGGTGGAAACATATCGAAGTTGATGCCATACAAAAAGAAAGGCGGTGATAGCCTGGCACGCACTTGCATGATCCAGAGAAGATTGAAGAATAAATAAAATGATACCTGAGAGATTTCGGCAATACCTTACCTTAGGTTCGTAGACGACGAGGATCGCCCACGACCAAGCAAATCCCCCGTCGTGGCCGGACTCGCTCCTACTGGCTGGTGGGAGCCTGGGACAACTGCTTGGCTCCGGTTGACTGGTTTGGCGTACGGCGGGTTGCCGCTTGTGCCTGACAATCTACCCCGAAGGAACGAGGGTGTCGTCGACCTGGTTACATCATTGGTCGATGTGGTCTTGGGCGTCCCGAGTGATGAAGCGAAAGAGGGTACGGTATCGCATCATGGCTCAGCGGCGCGTCATAGTCGAGGTCCCCTAAACCACCTTCCCTCCACCAGGTCATCTTAGCGACACTAAGTCTGTTTGTTGATGATGCCTTGCTCCTTGGTCCCTGCCCGCCATGTGTGCTTCACTAGACCTCTCTCTCTGGAGCCCGGGAGACGTGCCTTGCCCAAGGCAGGCAAGATAACCTTGTCCTTGGGGAATTAGAAGATGATGGATGATCGCCGGGGTCCCCTGAGGTTAGATTGATCCCCTCGTGCTCTACGGGCCCTCTTCTCCGGCGCCATGTCTTCACGCCCCTCCCCTTGTCTCCTTGACTCCCTGAAAACCCTTGATATCTGGTCTCAAGCCCCCTCGGTCGCTGAGGCGGCGGGAGCCTCGAGAGCCACGCGGACGGGACCGATGAGGCTGGCCTGCCAGGGCATCCGACCACGCACACTCCACGCAGGGCACCGCCTAAGAAGTCAAAAGGGACCGATCCCCCTCCTGACTTAAGATCTTAACTGAGCATCGTTGACCCGATCCCCTTCGATGCTTCGATCGCACTCAGTGGAAGCCGATGCGCTTCATGCTGCCGCCACTCGTTTTTGCCCCGCTGATCAGTCAAACAGGACCCTTGTTGCTTTTTTTTTACTCAGTTACCAAGGAACTTGCCTGACACAGTCGACCCTGCGGTCATCTGCGTACTTTTTATTCTTCCTGGTTTTTGTGATCGAGTACAGCCCGTGCATTCCCATTCGAGCCAGTCTAGTCAGTATTCTGGAAGCACTTCGATCTCCGACCGCTTCATTAGGCCGGCTTTGAAACTCTGTTGTGGCCCTGCAGCCCGAAATCAAGATTGTTCCCCGGTTGGTATGAAACGGCAATCTTGAATGCTTAACGGAGCATGCCTCCGGCCCAGCTACTCCCCGGAGGTTTTTGATAATTAAGTGTTCGACCTAAAGCGAGGTCTGTCTCCATCCCGTGGCCCGTTTTGGATGTTGAAGGTACTCCAGTTGCAAATGTTCCGCCAGCAGTTCATCAAGATCGTGCCCGTAGGTTGCTCAGACCAAGATCTCTCAGCCTGGTCCGACCAGTTGCGTCATCAGAATTGAAGAGAAGAAATGTCATGCACGAATAGGGCCTGTCATTTACAAGCGATAGCTCATTATCCTAGACAGATCCCTAAAACCCTGTCAAGGCTTGGTGTCCATGTCATCCATAGCTGGAAAGATGAACGTCGCTGTAGCGAAACGTATTGACCAGATCACGTATCTGATCGAACAATCTCATCATTTTCATCGACTTTGATGAGCTCTACACGAGTTATTCCACCCTGAAGAGGCCGAGTGACACTGGATTCATTTAGCCAAGGTAGCTCGGCTAGGATTTGTGACGTCAACGGGGCGCGATGGAAGTGCTGTAAATCTGCAAACAATTATCTGCTTGTAAACGCATCCGCCTCTCAACTGATAGTGGAGGGACCCTGAATACTGGCTTCAGGGTTCAAAAAGCACGCCCGATGTACATGATTGGCATTCCGGAGCAAAACGACCGGAAGGTTGCAGAGATTGGTTTTCAGATCGAGGTTGTACTGATGAAATGGAGGAATACCCTACTCGTATTGGACCAAGGAACATAAAGTTCGTCCTTCGTGTCAAGAAACCCTGGCATACACAGCTGCAAAGTGGAAGTCAATCTGGCGATTCGAGAGGGGTGTAAGGAGTCAGAGGCCAGGGTCAATCGGTCAGAACTGAGCCAGTCAGCTTCAACGGATCATATGGGAAACCTCCTCATTCATCAGGTTATCAGGAAGTGTCGCCGGGTGTCATTGGTTGCAATGGCTCCTTCAACAACCCCGTCTTGCCGAGATGGGGAAACCACCTGAGCTGAGTGGAAGTCGAGTCTCCAACAGGGTTCGTCAACTTCATTGTGACACCCTTCGGCGCCCGGGATTGCGTCCGCGCCCAAACAAACAAATCGCAGGCACTGTTGATGGGGCGCTGTGGGAAGAGAAACGACAAGATAGAGTTCCCACGGTGACTAATGGAGGGCATCCGCACAAGGTTGATTGGCCAAGAAACAACAAGACGAGGTTTGACAAGATAATTCACTCCTCGGCACGCCATTCTGATGGTCAAGTTACAGAGCACGAGATTATCAAATGGATCGTAATGATGCTGTTGTTTGCCATGTGGCTTCCAAAACCAAAGCTACATATTCGGGCTAATCTCGAGCAGTGTAAACCTGCAAAGCCTTGACAACGAAGAACGGGTTCAGTTTGCTTCCATTGCTGTAAGAAGTTTTCGTGCCCTCTGGCACTTGTCATGGGTTAATTGGCCGAATCTATCCAGACGTTGCTGCTGTTGCGGCTGGCGCAGGCCATAAGCAGTGAAAATGTTGGCATTGGATCGGTCCCCACCCTAAATCCACAGTAAAACTCCCTTGATCGCCATTTTCTCGATCTTTTCCGATTATTGGTCGATGGAGTTTCTATCCCCCAGTTCTGATGGGGACCCTTGGGGACGACCCTGGAAGCGTTAGCGTCAAGGGGATTGTCGTCCGCCCCCCGCCGCCTCCACTTCTACCTGCTTGCGAAGCTGACCAGACACGCTGAGGTGCCGAAAGCAACTCAGGCAGCGTAGCATCTAGGGGTGTTTGTGCCTTACTAGCCCTAGCTAGCCACTCTAGCTCTGGGGAACGTGCCCCGGCATGATCCACTCTGGCCCGCCCTCGTCTCACCCCAAAGCCCGTTGCTGGTTGCGGGCAGCAAATGGAGCAGATGTCTTATTAGTGGGTCAACCACGAGCGAAGCCGCAGTTTTATTTTTTTACGGTTGCTAGAGGGCCTGTACTTTAATCTCATCAGCCAGACGCTGTCACCATGACGCCTCTCTTCGCTCAATGCCTTGCATGAGCCCCTCAGGGAGCAAGAAAG
>NC_030986.1:1879754-1910582 GCF_000149955.1 Fusarium oxysporum f. sp. lycopersici 4287
GCTCTGATAATGACCAAGGGTTGCCGCTACCTGGAGCTGGAGTCGCTCAGTTGGCCAGAGATTCAGCGATTGTTGTAGCGTCCCTCTGACAGTCTGGACCTGTTGCTAATGGCATGCCGTTATGGAGTTGACGTCACCATGGTGCGATTAGAAGATGTACGACGTCTCGGGGTCCCAGGTACTCTCTCACTAGCTCGTCTGATCCGGCTATCCGTCATGGTGACGCCCCAAGCCTAGGGATCGAGATTACAGTTAGGAAATCAGGGTCCAAGTCCCGGAGTACCGTTCCGTAGGATAGGTGCAGTAGGTGCAGTAGTCGTCAACTCATCAGCAGGGCCGCACTTGGTGCGCAGATATGGTACCGTGGTCAACAGTACTAACGTATTGTAACATGAGCGTGTCGCGCCGCGGCCAGCTCAATGCGGCCGAGTGAAGGTTTCTCGACCGAGTGCAAAATAAAAAAACAAACGGCCCTGATACGGATCTTTGAGTTTAGAGGTATTGGATTGTGCGTTGTGATTAGGAAATGTTTCCTGACGCAGCATCCGACCGAGTGGGCGCCGGTGAGCCCAGTGTCAATTAAGGCAGGGCGTGTTATGTGGTAGCAATGGGATAGGAGGGTGGAAAGCCCTGCAAGGAAGTCGCTGCCTGCAGCAAAACTGAGCAGAAAGCAAAGCAAGGTGAAGTTCAACAAGATTCGGCATCCATGCGTTTGCTGTAATTAGTCTGAGGAAGATGGTCGCGAATGATCGACATTACATGGAAGCTGGAGATGAGGTGAAGGACTACAGTTGCTTCTCTGAGCGAGAGCCATTTGGGGGATAGTGTTCCCAGCAAAAGGGCTCTAGAGATGGCTTGCGCTAAAAGAAGGTCAAAAGCAAGCCCTTGGCCGCCTCACACCCTGCTGTTCCTTGGCGGTTATTCTTCACCAACCCTGGCAAGAGCTCGGTGGTTGCAGCTGGAGGCCATTAAAGGCCCCTTCGTCCCTGGCAAGCCACCCCACACCAGCCTGTGTCCCACTTACCAAGGAAGAGACAAAAACAAGAGCGCGAAATCGCGCCGCAGCAAATAGAAGAAACCACCATAATGGAGTTTCTTCTTTGACAAAGAAGAAGCGAACAGAGAAAGGAATCTGTAGATGCCCGATGCAGTTCCTTCTGTCCTGGATACATTAAGTACATGCTCAGAAATGCCAAGTCGGCTGCGTAGCTGGGGAATATCAAGGCATAACCCACCATATTCTTAATCCGGTCCATGAGGTGCATTTATTTTTTCATCACTCCGAGGTGGCTAGTGGAGGCTACCACTTCCACCACTACCACCACCTCCACTGTTCTCCAGTGAGTTCCGGCCAAAACCGTCTCAGCGGTTGCACCAGCCTGGCCGCCGAGCCCTGGCTGGTCTACCTTGGGACATATGGTGAGGGGGAGCGGGAGCTTGCTGATGACTCTCAGGGCAGGTGCCTGTTTGGAGAGTTTCCTATGCCAACCCAGGGTTCGTTTTTGGAGGCCAGTGCCACAATGCTCCCCACACCCCCCCTCTTCTCCATCCAAGTTGAACACTCTTGACACTCTGAACAGAAGGGGAGAGAAGAGGAGAAAAAGGAGTTAAAGGCACACCACTGCCTGATGCTGGTGGACCCCATGCTCTAGGGTGTGGCTCATCCAGGCCAACCTACCCAAGTTACGTCCATTCATCGTAACTCTCAATTCAGACTCGACATTTTTCTCGATCTCATCGATCGATGGGGTTGCGCAAAAAATCCCATGCTTGATTCCCACCCCAATTCTATCCCTTCTTTTCCCTTCTTTGCTCTTACTGCCCGTGATCCCCCCCCCACAACCAAGAGGCGTGTGCTCTGTTTCGCTTCGTCATGTACGTACTCTCACTCCCCTTGTTTTCCTCCTTGCAAATCCAACCGGTTACTTATAAACTTAAGCTCCAGCCATCCATCGTTTCCAGCCTCGCTTTGTTTGGTGTTCTTCACTCTTCATACTTTTATTTACTTACTACGATACTCTCTCATCTCACAGAGTTGCTTTCACCTTGGGCTGATCATCAACGGATACTTGCTTGTTATATCCGTTCTTGTGTTGTGTATCCAGTTACCCTTTCCGTCTGTTTTATCGTTGCTCCTTGGCTCCGGCTCTGGCTTGTCTACTGGATTCCTCGGCAACCTCCATTATCTAAACAACAACAATCACCGCACTTGTGCCAGATCTTTCCTTTCTTCTGTGCAATACATGAACTTGATACCAAACGTCCAACTACTCTGCTTCCTTACTACCAAGACTGCAGAATTGACACCGCCATAATCAGCTCCTTGCTCCCTTCGCTACCACTACCGGACCCCTGTCTTTTTTCAGGAACACGCACGCAACAGACCACGAGAAACCCACCAGTCTCGTGTTCTAAAAAGCGGAGGCGATTTTGAGCTATCAATCCCTTCGTTCGGTCCCCTCGAGTCCAGACAGGCTCCGCGACTAGCCATCCCGCTATTTGGTTCCGCCTCGCTTCCCTCGGAGCTGCAACCCATACCCAGGCGCATTGAGTCACTCAGTCTGATCTGATCAGTAGCTGTGTTCTACTGATTTTACTGCAACTGCCAACATTATCAAGAGCAGCTCACAATTACTGCCGCAATGACAATGCACGCAATTAACGCCGCTGGTCGACGGGTTTCACTCCTTAACGACGAAACTGCTTCCCAACAACAACAACAACAGCAGCAGCCAACGCAACGACCACCGCTCAGCTTCCACTCTCACTCCAGCTATGCCTTCACTCAATCATACCCCACCCCGGGCAGCAGTTCTTCTTCGCCAAATACTCCCGAACTTCTTCGTTCCGACTCTTATGACTCTCAAATGAGCAACGATCCTCTTTCTCCTCTGACTCCCAATGTCGACTACTATCCTCGACAACAGGTCATGTACACAATTCCCCAAGACTACAACATGGAGGCGAAGCATGCCCAATACGCCGATAGCACCCGTTCAGCTTCCTACGACGCTGAGATGGTCAGCCAGCCCCGATCCTCGCCTATGCCCGAGCGCCCCGGAAAAAGGTATCCCTGCAGGTACCGCGACACTCATGGCTGCGAAAAGACCTTCACCACCTCAGGTCATGCCTCGCGCCATTCAAAGATTCACACTGCAGAGAAGGCTGTTCAATGTACTTTTGCGGGATGCCAGAAGAAGTTCACTCGCGCCGACAACATGAAGCAACATCTCGAAACCCACTTCAAGGATAAGAGTCGCTCTTCTACTAGCCAGCGCAGTCACAGAACATCCCTAGCTGACGCTCGTCGTAACTCTACATCCGGGCGCCCTTCCGCGAGCCGCACATCCTCGTCCAGAAGCCGGCGCGACGCTGATCCCTATCCCCTTCCCACGCCCCCGCTGGCCTCACCCAGTGTTAACAGTGGATCTTGGGAGTTGGGCGGCCGCAACTTGCCCATTCTCAACCGCCCTGTTGCTGGCAGGACACCTAGCGGTCTGGATGCCCTCGCTATGGCCGTAGCATGCCAGGAGGGTTCCGGTGTCTGAAGTGAATAATGCTGGATCCCTCATCCCTGGCATTCTCCTTCCAAAAAAGATTTTTTCTCAGGCATTACTCTATTGATAATCTTAATCCTCTGACAAGTCCTATCTCTATCTTCACACAACTTACTCCACCTGTCGATTTGATCCTTGGGGGCACAAACCATTCCTCTCATGACTGCCCCGACCCACACAGACATTGGTGCACTTTTATTCTGTTCAATGGATTGTTTCTATACGGCGTTGTATGAACACACGAGGAGCAACCCCGATTCAAAGGCGTTTTCTTTCCACTTGGATGGGTTTGTTTTATTCTTCCTTTTTCTATTTATCATTTATTCAAAAGGTGTTTGGGATTGGACGGTGTCGCAAGTATACGAGTGGCTACACGGATGGTTCTCCCCATACGAGGCACACGGTTTAGATAAATGACGACAGGACGCGCTCTCTTGGAGTTTCAAACTCGAGGGCAAAAAACGCATGGCGTTGGCGGGGTTTCACGATTTCATGTTTCCAACTTTTGTTCAACTATAAGATCTCTTGGGATAGGTCCATTCGAGGGCTGTATCGGGCATCTCTAGGGGCATGGGTGCCGGAAGAAGACGAGACAGCGGCATTAGTACACACTTAGTCGCTGCCCCTTACGGCTGTATTTAGACGGCAGTGAGGCAGGTTCATGTGTAGTCCCCAGGAGTTGGATAGGTGCCATCACTGGGGCCCCTGCTTTGGATTCAACACATGAACTGTACACAATTGATACCATTTTGAATTTTCACTCATCTTGTCGCCAAGCATCACTTAATGTCAATCAATGTGAAAGGATAGAATACCTTTGTTTACACTGGTGTATGCCACAAATTCTTTTTTCCATCACCAGCATAATTAACGATGACTTGCTGTTTCCATTCAACATCAACTCTGACTCATTATTGCAATACCTTGTGAGCTTGTCATCGCCCACCTACCTAGCCAAGCTAATCTAGATTAATACTCATGAGACTCTGCTTTGCCAAGGACAAACGTATATCCACGTTGTAACACTTGTTTATGGTATGCTCTTGGTAACCAATGACCTGATGATCGGCAGGTAACTCCATTCATTTTACGCGCTTCTGAGTTTCGTCGCATGGAATGTTCTGACAAGCCTGAGACATTTCCAAAACGCACATGCCAACCACGTTACATATGAGAAATAAAAGTCTAATTTTATATGTATATATGCTTTGATCATCAAATCATCCGGTATCATTACTCAACTAACTGTCATCATACTTCATAATTCTCGTACCATGTGCGGTTCCCTACTCCCATATATCCTCCTTTTCTGCACATAATCTGGCCATCTCCAGCTGCTCATCTGTCTGACAGACTAGCACCCGCTGCCTGGCATCGCGTTTGCCGAGTTCCTGGACCACATCCTTGATAGGTTCCTGATTACTAGCATCATCGAGGGCAAAGCCTAAGCAGGCAACCCTCTCGACAACGGCAGATCGAAGCTTAGCGCTGTGCTCTCCAATGCCGCCAGCGAAAACCAAAGCATCGACACGACCCTCGAGGGTTACGAAGTAAGAGCCGACAAAGCCGGCAATGCGATCGACAAAGATTTCAAAGGCCAGGCGGTGGGTGGGCTCGTCTGACTCGGCAACGACGCCAAAGTTGGTCGTGCCCGTCATGGACTTCCAGCCGCTCTCCTTATTGAGGATCTCTTCAGCCCTTGAAATGTGAAGATGTTTGGTGGATGCAGGGGAGAGTTTCCCCACATCGGAGGCATAGTGAAAGACAAGACTGTAAAGGTTGGCAAGGGTCAGCATGCAAGAACCTTAATTTAGAAAGGAAGACCCTGATTCCACCCCTCGGTTCCGGATCTCATGTATGATCTGATGAGAGTAGCATTCCGCTGCATCCGGTGGGGCATGATTCAGGGTTCTGGACTCCGGGCTAAGGGTGTTTTTGAGGGATTGAGCGCCTTACCTAGGATCAACACTGCCGCTTCGAGTCGCTCCAGGCAGGCCTGCCAAAGGTGTCAGCCCCATACTCGTATCCCAACTCTTGCCGCCCTTGATGGCGCAGGCGCTGGCACCGCTACCAAGGTGCAGAGCGATCATGTTTAAGCTGTCGACGTCTTTTTCAAGATACTGGGCCACGGCTCTTGTGATGAATGCATAACTGATTCCGTGAAATCCGTACTTGCGTAAGCGATTGCTTTTCGCGATCTTTGGGTCGATGGGGTAGGTGTAGATGTGTGGAGGGATAGTTGTGTGGAACTGTGAGTCGAAACAGGCGACGTTGATGGTCTTGGGTAGCGCGGTGATGCAAGTATCGACGATGCTCAAGGCGACACCATTGTGAAGTGGTGCCAGGTCGCTGAGTTCTTCAAGGTGGTGATAAGCATCTTGGGTAATGACTTGCGACCGATCATAGTCTCCGCCATGGACAATGCGATGGCTGGCGATGGCAATGTCCTCCTTTGAAGATATCTCCTTGAGTTCATTGTCATCAATGAATGTCTTGAGGAGAAGGTCGAAAGCATCCTCTTGATTCTTGACGCTTTCGGCAACCTCTTTCGCCTTGACCACCTTCTCACCGCGACGCGTATAAGCAAGCGTTGCTGGCGGGGCAGTCAATCCCCCGATTGAGGCTTCTGCGATTTGACGAGGTTCCGCGTTCTTATCTGCAGTATAAACCGAGATCTTGACCGAGCTGGAGCCGGCATTGATGGCGAGAATGACCTTCATGACCGATGGAGCGACGTTGAAGGGGTCAATGGTTTGGTGTTGAGTGTGTATCAGGAACGGGGAGCAGTGGCGGCAGTGAGCGATGCTGGGGGAAGGGAAGCTTGAGTTGAGTTTATGAACTTTCCATTCATGACGGGTTGTGCATCTCAATGACGACACAGCTCCATGGTACGATCCAGGCACCGCGGGGTCTGCAGAGTGGGTGTGGGGGCGCCCCGAGCATTTCCCCGTTGTCTGCCCACGGATAGCGACATAAGGTATACAGCCTGATAACCTGTGTTTGACATACCGGCCAATCCCCTACGGGCGGCTGCTGGTTATCGCCTTTTTTGGGCGGCGTTCGATGAGCGCTTTCATTTCTGACAGGTGAAAGGGTGTGAGGTGTCAACGTCAAACCTTGTAACTGCTGTCACCCCACTTGGGCACGCACTGCAGCACGAGCATGTGGCTCGTCTCGGTGGTGCAACTGGTCGAGGATACTGATATGGCATCTGACTCGGATTTGACCTTTCAAGGCGTAGCTTCGGCCGCATCCGAGGGTTCTGGCACCGATTCGAGCATGTGGCTCGGCCATCCTGACACCGGTAAATCGGGAGAATGTCCCGGCAAAATCTGCGGCGAGGGTAATTCGAAATGGTTTGGTGGAAATGGGATGCCGTTGAATTCACGGTCCGAACTGTGGCAATAAAGCCATGTCTCGATAAATCGTCGGTATGCTGGTCTGACTGTTAGCTGACATGTCGGGAGACGGATTTTGGAGATCCGGCCAGGGCAGCCGTTGCTCCTGCGAGGGGAGCCCTCTTTTTTCTAACCTTGACGCTCAGTAAACTGGATGGCCAGATATCGTATGTCGAGAGTCGGCTGCTGCAATGATCTTGGCTCGGAGGAATCATTCGTTCTGGTTCGAGATCGCATACGATGCGGCAGTGAAAAGCGTCGGTGTGAGTGTTGGTCGTCGCCCGAAGTATGCCGTCTGCCAGACGCATTGAGTCGAAGCTGTTTTGCGCGGTCGTCCCGCCCGCGCAGCTCCCCGTCGAACGAGTGAATATCATACTCTCGGTATTGGCCATCCGTCTTATTCGCACACACGCTGAGGGAGTGGAAAGTGGTATATCGATCCCTCCACAGCTTGAGTCTCTGAATCGCACCGATCCCCTTCACCTTGCCGAAGCCATCTGTGCGACCATGGACGTTTGTCCAAACGACGTCGACGTCATAGAAATCAACTAGGTCCTTTCTGCGCAAATCTCCCTGAAACTGAATAGAGCTCTCGACTGTCGTGAACTCATATCTGATCGTGACGTACTGGTCATGTATACAAACACCCTCATCCGTTGTGTATCGAATCCGGTGAGGTTCCTGAAACGTGAGATATCTTTCCATGTCCGAAGGGTCGTAGTACGGGCGATGACGCGAGTGGAGGGTATGAGGATATATGTCGGAGGGTGTGTCGGAGGGCACTGAGAGTGAATTGAGTTAGCTGACATTGGGTGTGGAAAGCAGCAGCCAGGTCTACATACAGAAGTGTTCGAGCAGTTCGTTCTGATAGCTACCCTGCCATAGAACACGGCGCTGCTCAGAACCCACCACTTCCCAAGGCCCCAAGTAAACGACTCGTTCGTCAGGAGTATCTTGAAAAAGAATTCTAAATGTATCCCAGTGTCAGCCAGATGAAACGTCATTTATATCAACCGCGGGCCGGGAGAACCGCACATTGTTGCTTGGAAACCTGGGGGTCCCAAATCGAGTACCGAGGTCCCAGTTCCCGACCCCTCGGTGGTCGGAGCAGAAATGGTTGATATGCCGGAGGTGGGAGTCCAGGTTGAATCAACCGGACTGACGTATGTTCGTCCGTATGTTGGCGGGCGACCGAGCGACGAGGAAGTAAAGGATGAGCCCGAGGACGACATGCTGTCGCTGGTAGCAGTCGAGGGCGATCTGACTGACCGAGCGGTGGGGACATGTCACGACACGGTCACAACGGCGCAGGAGGTGCGAGTGGTCTCTGCTGGCGCCTTCTTGAAGATCCCAATGACCAGCCCTAAAGCCGTTGACACGCTTTGGCTTGAACTTGGGCAACGGTCAGGTCTGTTGTGTGGAAGCCTATGTTGACAGAGGAATGGCGGCTCGGCAGGCTCTTGGCTGTCGAGGTCCTGATATCGCCAATGCCTGGGCCGGCGCAAAGGCAGAATCTCAACAATAGGGCAGCGATACAACGTGGAGGCACCGAGTACACTCAGTCGGGATAGACTTCAAGCACTAGATTGGCAAGGGTAGCTCCGGAAGCCGCTGGTGCATTCGTCTGCCCCTCCGATACGACAGCAGGAAACTAGACCTTGGGAGTTCCAGTACTGTATCCGTACGTATACAATGGTGTGCTTGATGGGCTCCAGGTGCCGAGTATCCCAACCTTGGATGAGGTAAAGTTGGAGCTCACGTACATACAGATATCGCACCGAAGCTGTTGCAACAGCAGTATGTATGTAGAGGGCAAAGCAGACCAGACCAGACCAGACCAGACCAGCCCAAGATAGGACAGGAGAGAAATCAAAGTTCAAGGCGATTTCCTAGAAGTTTTAGAGCTAAGCAAGTGTGCCTGTTTTTCGTTGTTCGTCCCATAAACCAGCTGCAGGCCAGCATCATCCATCGCAAATCGTGCTGGGGAGAAAAAAAGTAGGTAGACGAACGCGGTGAATTTCCACGGATGGTCGACTCAACGAGGGGCCTGTCCATACGTAGTACATATGTTTGGGCCCGCACCAAATTGGCGAGGAGGATGGATACCTGTAGGCAGGTAAGGCTAGCCACACACAGACAGGCACGCTGCACGCTGCCTGTCGCAAAGCCGCCAGTTGTTGCCAACAGAAGAGGAGCGCATCGATAGAAGTCGTCCCAATGTCGTTGTGCAACCGACAGCCAAGGGTCGACGCCACATGGGCAGAAGCTTGTCTTCCATTGGTGGTCCACTAACAGCGGGAGTACCGCGCACGGGGGTCCATGCGACATTCTGATGGGCTAACACGGCCGAGAAAGCTTGGGTGTCGTGGGGCTCTTGTAATGTTCCGGGGGTCTCTTCGACTTTTTTTTTCTACCTGGTTACCTATTTTTTGCTTTTCGCTCGCTATGAGCCAACCTAACGTCCATGACATTGCATTGGAGCTAGGCCAAGCTTCGGCTAGCAATTCCGATTGTCTGGGCCGTCAGTCTTGTTTGATATGGGTGTCACCAGAATCTGGAATTGATCGCATGTTTATGACTTGAGAAAGTTATCAGTCTCGTTGGCATCACTCGACAGATCCGCGGCATCACGAATACGGACCCAGAAAACCAACGCCTAGCCGGGCAGAGCCGCGCACTACTACTGTATAGGTAGTATCCGCCATCACCTCAGCTGGTGTTGGAGCCTCCAATGAATCTTAGTTACTCTGAGCGTGATGGCATCGCTTGGAGTTTTTGCACAGTAATGGAGATGCATGTTTCGGTACTGGTCTGGTGAAGAGTGGAAGAGCCACGCTTCGGCACGCTCAGCGATCCTTCAATTGCAGTCGGGGCTGAAAGTCGTTTCGTGGTGTAAGTAAAAAAAACGTTTGGCATGTGAGTTTTCGATATGCTCATCGAGTTAAATAACCTTGGAATCACCATTTGCCCTGTCACGTTCCGAGAATGACCTGCTCCCCATGATATAAGGATATCCTTCCTTCCTCTTTGAGTTGAGATAAATCATATCAAGACGGTTAAGACTATGGATAAGTGCAATAAGGGCTTAGATCTTCTGCGCTGAGGGTCGCAACGTCGATCTACTGCATTCCCTGAACCATGGAATTGGGTTGCAGCACTCCATACTCCGTAGTTGGATCCAGATTGATTCGGCGAGGCACTAGTCAAGGTACAGCATGAGTATGTAAAGTAAAGTAAAGTAAAGTAAAGTAAAGTAAGGTATAGAGTACAGCGCCGTCTCCCTTGAAGTGCATCTGTCATGAGCAACAGTAAGTATCGAATCGCTTCTACTTCACCTTCAATTAAAGATGATTATGTAAACCACGTCTTCGCGACATCAAATCCCCCCACGCCCTGCCGACCAAGCTTCAACACCACGTGCCTCTTTCAAGATGCCAATGCCTTCTTCCGTTGTCTTAAACGGTTAACTCAATGCAAGTCTATAAGCCACAGTGGTTCCAGACTCAGGGCAGAGGTGCCCCCCCCCCCCCCCCTTGGGTTATCCTTCAAGGCATTTATTGCCCTTCAGAAGTCGCACAATTCTGTACCCACACGGGCTACCAAGTCTGGCTGACAAGGGACCCCTAAACAGTCGCCGAAGCAAGTCATTTGTGTTTCTGCTGCTCAAAAGATCGTCGCCCTTCTCCAGACAATTAACTTGCATGGTGCTGTATTGTTTTCTTGGCACCGCTGACCTATCGAAGCTGGTCCCTCGGAGACGTTTTGTTCAGCTCAATACTGAGACACTTGGAGCGCCAACGATCTCTAATCCGCGTACGTCGGTACCCAGGCTCCGGTCGCGCTTCTACAAGGGTAAATAAGTTAATCTTCGAAGGGCTCTGCCAAGTGAAGCCAAGCGTGCCTTATTAGCCAAGGGTCCGTCAGCTCAAAGCAATTCATCGTTGCGGCGCGCGCTTGGCACAGCACACAGTCCTTCTTTAAACTGCCTGCCACACAGTTTTGCGATGGCATCCCACACCCATTCATTCATAGCTCGCGGCCTGCTCTGATTCTGACTTGACAACGGCATATTCTGTTTCTCTATTCTTGCTATACTCCCGCTGAATGGAAGCACGGCCATGAGAATTGCAATCCTCTCCTCTTCCTTTTTGGACCTTGCTTGTCCGCAATCCCAGTAATTGTCTTGTAATTTGCCCATCGGGCTCTTTTGGATCAGTTTGCCCGAAAGGACTTCTCAGACCACCCCCTCTGAACTGAACCGAACCGAACTGGAACTTTTGCGACTGCTGCTCATCCCCGTCGCGAATCATGTCTATTCTCTCGAGATATTCTTTGCGCCAGAACCGCGGGTTTTTGGGCTCTGACAGTTCTGCTCTGCCATCGCAGGATGCACAGGTAAGTCAATGCGTCTCTCGTTGATCGTTTGCCTACCTACCTACCTACCTACCTACCTACCTACCTATCTATCCATCAAGCGTGGCCATCAGTGTGCCACGTACATAAGGCTCCCTCCTGTATCTCGATGATCCTGATGTTGTGGACTAACAACGGTTCTGGCATAACAGGATCGTCAACAATTACGCTACGAGCTTGATTTAAACTCATGGAACTTTCGCATCTGGGGTGTTTGTGCCTCTGGCTTTTTAACAGATTCGTGAGCTTTCTCCTCGTCACTTCTGCACAACGACGTCCTAACTCGTGAATAGCTATAATCTTTTCTCAACGAATGTAATCCTCGCTTCTATCGCATTTGTATACTGGCCCAATGGTCCTGAATGGTCGGGTCTACTGATTAACTTCTTTACGCTCTTGGGATCCGTCGTTGGTCAGATCCTCTTTGGCTACCTTGCGGATCGCTATGGTCGAACTCGCCTCTATGGCGTTGAGCTCGTTCTGGTTATTGTTTCTACGATTGGGGTCGCCACGAGCAGCCATGGCTACAATGATCTTTCTTTTCTCGGCCTGTTCATCTGGTGGCGTTTTGTCATGGGCATTGGTGCGTGAATCCTGAGCAACCTCTGGCTTCCAACCATAAATGGCAAAACTTGGATGCTAACAAACACCATAGGAATCGGAGCCGAATACCCGCTCAGCGCTGTAATCACGTCGGAATGGTCCAGTACACAATCTCGCGCTACTATGCTCTCGTCCGTTTTCATGATGCAGCCCATCGGCCAGGCACTGGCCCAGTTGGTCGGTCTGTTTGTCCTCCTCGGCTTCGAGCGAAGTCACAACCTCCAAGGAATGCGTTGCGGACTCGATAGGTTGCATGAAGAGGAATGCAAAAAGGCATTGGATGGCGTCTGGCGCATTGTGATCGGGTCAGGTGCCGTCCCTGCACTACTAGCCATCATCTTCCGCTTCTTCCTGTTCGACTGTGGTATTTACAGCCTTGAGGTCAGGAATAAGCCGAGAATGGCTCTAGCAAATACTCAAAGAATCTACGGTGCTCCGCAAGGTGCTGGGTTAGAAGCCTTCCCCAGCGGAGGTGTCAACGGGCGCTCTATGAGTGGTGGTGTTGGTGGACAAAACTCGTTCCCGATGAACCAATTCGTTCAAAATCAAGCACCGACAACATATCAGACTACCTCGCCCGATGGGAACCATGTTGCACCTTCGTATCGCACAAATGGTCTTGGAGATGGTATGCATCTTGCTAGTAGCTCGCAGCAGCCGATGCCGGTGCAGTTTTCGAGAGAGGACCTCCACAACTACTTCATCCGCGATGGGAACTGGGCATATCTACTGGGCACGGCGGCAACATGGTTTTTCTTGGACGTTTCGTTCTATGGTATGAGCCTCGATAATAGAGGCACTCTGTCGACGATGTGGGCGACTACCACGCCGACCAAGATTGACGACTCCCTCGAGTGTTGGACATCATCACTTAGCGGGGGAAATTCGACAGTACCGGATTGGGCCACCGATGGACTTCCAGTTTGGTCGACCGACGCAACGCACCCCTGCAACACCATCTACGACGTGCTTATCGAGCAAACAAAGCAATATCTCTTGACCGTCTCGCTTGCATCGATTGCAGGCAGCGCTTGCTTCGTCATATTTGCCAACCGCATCCCTCGACGTCAGTGGCTCACGGCATCCTTCCTCGTTCTAGCTGGGTTCTTCGTCATCACTGGATGCGTCTACTATGGCGTCCATCAACAAAAAGGTGCCCCGGCCACAGTGGTGTTTGTAGCCATCTGTCACTTCATGTTCAACTTTGGTAAGTTGACACGCTCTCTGTTCCGCATGTTCAGAACTAACCATGGATTACCAGGCGCCAACACATTAACATTTATCATACCAGCCGAAATCTTCCCGACCTGCTATCGTTGTCTGTGCCACGGAATCTCAGCTGCTGCAGGGAAGCTAGGCAGTCTCGTTGCTGTTCTGGTGGTGTACGGAATAAACCAGTCATATCAAGCAGAAAACAGGCAAGGGCTCATCTTTCTCCTATTTGGGTCTGTGGCTGCTGTGGGTGCCATCTTCTCCTGGGCATACCTACCTGATTCCCAACGTCGCGTCGAGTACGATGGTAAGAGTTACCTCGAGTCCAAAACGCTCGAGGAGCTTGGTGAAGGAAGAGTCAAAGCACGACTTGGGGGCGAGCTAGTGACGATAGAGGAGAAGTGGGATGCTATCAAGAGGAGGAAGAGAGGGTCCATGAGAAGCGATCCCTCTGTGCCAGATGGTACTATATAGAGGCCTCATGGCAATTTGAACTGTAATTATCACATATTTGCCGTCTATGCGCCCTCGCCAGGCGCTATGCTTTCCATATAAATATTCATAATGAAATAGATACCCCTTAACCACAACCGGAATACGTCTGGAAAAGGTACATCCTACTGCTCCGGTCGATATTTCATACCAATCTTTCCAATGTACCGGGAATTTCAGGCATTGCTAGGGGCTCACTATCGATGTGTAGCCTCTTGAATTTGATGGCGCCCATGTTGTTTTATCAAGGCATCTAGTGTCTCACTGTATAGCACGTGGTTGCTGGTTGTGGCTCGCACGCTCCTATCTCCCTCGATAGCATCCAGCCATCGCGCCCAGCGTGATCCAGGCGGGGAAGACGGTATATTCGCAGGGATCAGAGTCCTAGAGAATCGAAGAGCAAAAGGTGCTAGATGTATATCGACCAGAGACATGCTTCGCCCAAGAAAATACGGGCCCTATGATGAATTGGAGTCAGTGTATCGGTCACAGGTGATGTACCGAGAGCTCAGGATCAACTACCTTTTTGTCTGCAGCTTCGACAAGAGTATCTATACTGCCCTGTAAACTAACTCCTGCTTCATCTTCATGAGCCGGGTCTTGACATTGGAGGAGTTTGAAGAAGTTCGGGACGATATGACGGTTGATCTCCATAAGGTCAGTGTCGTCTCTGATTCTGGTGATAGTGGGATGTATCTTACATGGTCAATCCAGAAACGGCAATTGGCTTTCAATCTTGAATCTACCGGAAGCATCGGTGTTCCTTGGCCGAGATCTTCAAGCTACGGACCTCATCAATATCACAAACAAGCAACTAGGAGACGAGACTCACATATTCTAATATGACAGCACTATTCGAACATGACCAGTCGCTATGTGCTATGGTGGGCACACAGCCATTAGGGTCAGCAAGGAGGGGTTGGGTTGTGTGACGGAAGGCATCTGTTTCGCAGTACTGGTAGGGCATGCCTTTTGCCTCCAGAGCGATCCAAATACGTTGAGAGAATGGGCTTTTGCGGTTAGTGTACGTGGAAATGTGAGTGTATTTGAGTATGAGTTCGACATACCAGAAACATGCCGCGTAGAGCTTGAATTCATTCTCCTTCGCGTGTTTTCTAGCTGTGAGTAGTGCAGCTCCTGTGGCTTTCAGAGGAGCCTTTTCAAGAATTCCCCATATTAGGAACTCCTTTTCTTCAGAATTGGAGTCATGGATATGGCTTACCTGGACCTTCTCCTTGTCCTTTTTCACATCCCCTTGGTTTGCCAAATACCTCTGCACACTATTCTTCTTTATCTCGTCACTCCTTTCAAGCGTATGCTTATGTGGCCCAGCCACACGTCTCCCTTTCCATTACCTCCATTGCCATTGACTCTCTGTATTGTCCACAATCGCTGTCCTGCCAGACTTACGTCAAGACCACTGGTGTTATCAAGGTCCACTCGAGCCCCCGGGAAGTGCTCTGTAATTTTTATCTTGACATCACATAGATCGCGCTGGCGCGCATTTCGCTTTCGTTTCTTCTTATTGGGGTCATCAGATTTGGGTGTTCCTGGAGGACGGCCTTTCATACGACAGTCCCAGTAGTGTGAGATGAACGGCTTGCGCTTATAACGCTGTGTCGAGCGATGGGAGTAGACGTTGTCTACATGAGGAAAATATGTCTCGAACCTAAGACCGTTAAGGACTGGAAATTCCATCACGGATTGAGGGGGGCTTCTTTACTCTTCATGTGTAAGAACTATCGTCTCGTCCACGTTGAACAGCTTATTCCGCCACATCTCCAGATCCGGGGGATCAACAATAATCTTACTGCTCAAGTGGCCATTTGATCTTCCAACCTCCTGTCTGTGAGAATTATTCTGCACACTGAATATTCCATCGACTGGTGTTTCCATAACAGGCACCGACACTGCTATCGGCGCGAGTATACCAAATTGGCCAGGGGTTGCTGGCGTCGTGATAGCAGCGCCATTGTGCATAGCATGGATATGATAAGCCTCTTCGATACTGGGAGCCACATATCCATGCAGATCAAGCCCAAGCGCATCGCGATAATCCGGTGGCAGACCCGGAGTTGAGAACGTTGCGGATAGTCCCGGCCCGGAGCCGGAGGCGGAGCCCGGAGGCGGGGTGTGCGGAGCTGCCATGACTGCGGGTCTCCGTCCTAGTACAGCCACGGCGATGATGAGAAAAAAAAAGAACCCCACTGTAAGATTCGTCCCTCGGTGGGCACGATAAATTCCTCTTGGTGGCACTTTCTGACGCTTCTGTTGCTGCTTTAAGATGCTGCCTGGGTCAGTGTTTGAAAGAGGGGCACGGTGTTATTGAGCTGCAGCTGCATACCAGAAGAAGCAACAAGGCAAACGCCCCACCGATCCTGCACGGACCATACTACAATATCTCCACTTAAGACAAAAGAAAGCTGCAAAGATGGAACCTTTGAAACCCCCGACAAAAAATGAAAGCCTCGCAAATCGCTCGCAATCGTATTATAGGAACAGCCCGATGCGGGGGTCGAACCCGCAACCTTGAGATCGCGTACTCGTAAGAGTCTCACGCTCTACCGATTGAGCTAACCGGGCGTGGCTCTTGAATTGATTAATACTATGCCCAGCAGGATCGCCTTGAGAGCATGGACAACATCGGCACGCCGGTATCCAATAACGCAGCTCTTCTCCTTCCCTGCACCTATTATGGTCGTAATAGTGGTGTTTCATTGTCATTAGAACCCGGGTATCCTTCAGAATTACTCAAAACATACATGGTAAGTCCTCCATGAGACTCCCAACCCATAGTGTACAAAGTTGCCGATATGTTTGTCCCGTATAAACGCCCCTGGTGCCAATTCTGATCTGTGGTGTGTTCACCTCCTTCTCTTTCGTTTTATGATAATTGTTGGATCCCGGCTAGGCTCTCGATGCCATGTTTTGCTTGCCCAACAATCTCGCCTGCAATATTTCCCTCTTCACCGAATTCAGGTATCCTTTGTTTCCCATGTTCCCAAATCCATGGCGTCCATTGGTCCCATATTCATCAAGGCCCGTAAGACGCCCTCGCCAACTTGTGGTATCCCTGATTGTCCTTGAATGTCTCCCCAGCCATCAGGCATTGAAAAACCTCCACTCTGGTCAAGGTTGGTCGGCATCGTAAATCCAGCTGTGTCTGAAAAGAATCCTTGTGTGCTCCCATCGAGAACACTCGGGTTCATCAAAGTCTGATTCGGCGACATTGGGCTCGCGTTGAAAGAGTTGTGTCCGGATCCGTTCAGCTGTCCAGGGGCCAGATGGTTCCGTTGGTCAGATCCTGAGCTCGAATTTGGTGTAGGTCGATTTGATGTCAATCCATCAGGTGATCCTGAAGCATCTTGGCTATCACCTGTTACATCGCCAAAACCAGACATCGTTCGACTGCCAGATCCAGTCTTTTCGAATGTCGCCCCTGAGCTAGGTGTAAGAATGGGTAATTGTTGGTCGGACGACATCCAAGCCTGCGTAGCGAAGCTCTCTTCAGCAGTCGTGATATCTGGTACGCTATGATTAGGCTCAACAAGATCCGGTTGGTTTCCGTCACCTGTCGAGGGTTGCATATAGTTGCAGTCATTACGATATGCTGCTATGCCCTGCATTCCTTCCGGGTTATCACACCTAGCACCTCTGGGCGCTCCTGGATTGGTAGGCTTTGCGACGTTAGTGCTATTCGAGGAGAAACGGCGTGGGGCCAACATACACCATCGTTGTTGCGTGGGAAGGCTGTCTTCAGCTTGGGGATTCTCAGTGCAAGTGCTTCGAGGTCGACATCGAGCTGAACGAGGAACGACTCAGTCAATGGATTCCTGCGTTTCAACGCGTTCATTGCAGAGAGCAAGAAGCGAAGTGAGTCTGCCGTTTGGCTGTCGTCCGGTCGACTCTTAAGGTACTGTACAAATACTCGCGCCGATACGTATAGGCAGAAGGAGATGAACGGGTTTACCTAATAGCATATTAGAATCTCCGCTAATGGATGATAGCTGGCAACACTTACTGTTGAGAGATCCATATGGGAAATCATGCGCATGATGCTGGCAATCTCGTTGGCAGCTGTGATGCATCTAACTTTGCTTTCGGCACTGACCGACGCGGGCAAGTTGTTCTTCTCCGCTTTGAAGATAGCGGCTTGATGCAGACAGATGGTCGAGGTATGGATGCTCATATTTGTGAAGACAATGTTAGGATTCGACAAACCAGTGGGAAGCTTGAGTTGGGGAGGAAGACAAAGGGATGTGTTGAGGAGAATATTGTCCATCTGGCGGTGTCGTTTCCAGAACGGACCATTCAGGTCGTTGTCAAGGTCATCGGCATCAGGACGGTGCAGATGTACCAAATTTCTGCCAAACAGGCAGGCCATGAGCACGATACCTCCAAACGGCGACAGCTTACCTGCACCCATGGGGCTAGTGCATTCTGATAGCGACTGTGTCTGCTCAGGTTTGCTCATGATGAAGGCATCTTCTGAAGCAGGGAGATTGGTCATGATGTCGCGTTCGTCAATGGTCATGGGCCAGCCCGTGCCAATACTAGCATACCGGTCTTGACAGAAAGCCATCCAGAATGTTCGACGTCGTTCCTCTCGTTCTGTCCAATCCTTCGGTGGTGCAAGGCATTGCTTGACGTCGAGGCCCGTTCCGTCCAGTCTATGGAGACCAGTCCTACAATGGTCAGTAAGGAAAAGGGGCGCCACTCAGGGAGTACATACATTTGAGCCAGGCGGATGGCAGAGCCAGTGTTGATCCAGGCCCGGGGAAAATACATCATCTTCATTTCATAAGAGGCCAGCAGAGTATGTGTCTGGCAGTGAGCAATAGAGATCATGTGTTCTCCATAACCCTTGACGTAATCCGCTTCAACATACTTCCGCGCTCTACGGTAGAAGAGATCTTTCAGATCTGCATATTTATCTGTTATGGTACATGCGAGAGTCCACATGGCATACCGCAGACAGACCGGTGGCCTTTGGTTCGGAGCGCTGTGATGACTGGTTAGACATTTTAGTTTTCCACAGTATGAGGAAACAACATACAGATTCATGGCGGCAAGGTAACGGTATTTGTGAATCATGGGAATGGACGGATGAACCTTCTCGAAATAAATCTGATGAAGCTCGTCAATGGTTTCTTGGGGAGGCAGAGGCTCCTCGAGGCCCAAACCAATCATTTCCCATGTGAAAGTACCACCAACATTGTTCATGCCCATATCTAGACTGGCATTGAAATTGAAGTCGTCCATGGCTCCTTGCTGTGGCGATTTATCGGTGAAGTTCCAGTGTTGGTCCATACTATGATCCCCAGTAAGGTTTATAGGCGCATTTGAGATATTAAGATTCGCAGGGGATGCTGTCTGAGGTGGTCCGGACATTGCAACATTGATGTTCTTTGGAATATTCTGCGGAGGTTCCTGGGTTTTCAGCAACGTTTCGACTTGTTCTGTAAAGGCGCGGCACGTCAGTAAACCCAATAGTTGATAGTATGTCGGGAAGAGGCTCACTCAGTCGCTCCTCCAGAGCCTTGACGTAACCACGCTTAGGACCACTCTTCCTCCGCTGTTCGTCGTAGGCGCAAGTGTGACCAAGACGGGAGCAGGTACTGCAGCTAGGCCTCACTCCATCGCACTTGAGCTTACGCTTCCGACATATCATACATGCCAGCCGTTTTGGCTTGGGAACGCTCGCATTATCGGGTATTTCCTGCTGAGGCGCTGTTTCGTCCCCATCGGCGTCGTCGCTTCGTGGGCGTTTGTTGCCGGTGGTGCCAGCTCCCTTCTCATTTGAGTCCGGCATGGGGGACTATCTGGAAGGCTGTGTTTGTTGATATCGGAGGGTTGGTGTCGCAAACCGATTGATCAGACGGCGGGGATAAGAAATGCTGGACGGGCTGAATGACACGGTCGTAAGGGTCCGCACCTCCCGGAGAGAGATCCGGATATTTAAGAGTGCGATAACAGAAGTGGAAATCAGGAGGGAAGACCGACACTGATAGTGTCCGGAAGATAATGTGTTGGTGTTGGACCAAAGAAACGGCAATACGGAGCATGGAGCGATGGGATTCGAGCTCCCGTGAGTAAGGTAAGGTTACGGAGTTAAAGACGGAGGCAGGTGGGAACCCTTGAGGGAGTCGTCGGATGGAAGGTGGGGAACAACTAGAGCCTACTAGAGTCTCTTACCCTCTAATGGTAGCCAACGGCTCCACGGTTATCAGGTAGCTTGCGTGTGAGGGGTGCTTGCCGCGATACACCTTGGCTGCCTGGCGCGCCTATAAGATGTCGCTGGCTTTCAGAGGTGGCCAGTGAGGTACTGCACAGTTGTAGTATCTTTTGTACTGTACCGTCAGTCTTGCAAGGTTGGAGGTCGTTGTGCATGAGGATTAATAATAGCATTGAGACTTACATAGTACAGTAGCAATTCGCATTTAGGTTATCCCTCAGTTTGTTTCCACAACCCAAGTGCAAAGGAAATCAGCATTAAATATTGTTCTCGAGATTTTCGACGAAAATCCCCAAGTACTGAAGATGATTGTATTCGTCATCAAGAAGTTATTACCACATCTCTTGAACTTATATCGTCAACATCCACGATTACTTGCAGATATCATATGTCCTCTAGGTTAACACAGCCACACACTTCGCTTGTTTCCGCTCTTCTAGTGGCAGCCATTTATGTCGGCGGGCGGCCGACTTGAATAAATATCATCGTCAACCTTGAGAAGAATGATATCAACATTTTGTGTCAATAAGAAAGCCAGAGACAGCACTCGTACTCGTATGAGATCGCAAAACAGAAATAGAGTTACTCAATTCCACAATTCAATAACGACAATACTTCCTCAGCATCTCGGTTAACCGTCGGTGACAACTTAGCCACTGCACGTTTAGAGTTAACTGAAGCCTAATCATTACAAGCACTGAATTCATACAGACATAATAAAGAAACAATCAACTGTAAACATTGCGGGAACTTTAATTACCCTAACACCTAATAGTCATGGTCAATTCCCAACTATTCCCTTGGTTGAAGAATCAAGACTTGACTATAGTACTAGAGGCCATGATACACAACGTCTATTCTCATACGGGCATGCATGTTCCCTTCTTGTAAGGTACAGCACGTTCTATTGTTTCCGATACCTCCCAGTATCACATATCATAGCAAACATACTAGATGTATAACCCGGAAGCTATCTATATTGGATGAGCTTGATATAAACACATTGCATAGCGTTCTGAGTGAAGATATACATTTCCCATTGTAACTGACTGTCATCCATGAGCAGCACATCAGCAGGACCAGACCCCCATTATACAGTCTCTGGGCCACGATGACCTCAAATGCTCTTCGTCTACATTGACCGGATTTGCCTTGGCTCATTCCGCTTTTCCACATAGCGAGGCCATACGTGGATGTGCCGGTCCTTATTTAGCCCGTCTTACACACGACCTAAACCTATCAAGAGCTTCATAAGAAACAAGTAAGGCTGGCCTATGACGGGTTGCATGCTGACGACGAAATATTCTATACAGTACCAATTGCTTTTGCAGAAGTGAAGGCTTCCAAGGGCCGCTATAGACACTCATATTATTTACTTAAACGTGACTAAGGGGTTATATGTCCTATTTCCTGTCAACATCGACGCCCACGATCCGCAAAATGCCCAAATCACTATATGCAAGGCAATACCGTGTTGGAGCCCAAGCAACTACTGGACAAGCACCCGCTGTCTTGAACGTGTGGACATGCTCTCCCGTCTCGACATGCGATACTTCCAGGCCAGATCCTACCAAAAAAAAAAAAAAGCAAATTAGCAAAAGCACCCCAAAACATGGGGAAAGAAATTTTTACCTTCATCACTTCCACCGACAACAAAACTACCATCGAACGTAAAGCCTGAAGTCAAAAAGGTTAGCGAATCCACTATAAATCGATATCAAAGGAACGCACTGAGGCTCTTCACTGGCCCGACCATCCTCGTAATTGTTCGCTGGCAGATCCAGTCTGTTGTATCCCACAACGCAATAACTGAGTCTGAGCCTCCCGTTGCCAGATACCGCCCCGTAGGCTGTAGATCAGCAGTCAGACACGAAGAAGTATGTCCATTGAGCTCAAACTCGCCCGTCTCTTCTCCATGTTTGCTCTGTAATACAGGTTCAAATCCAGGGTACGACAAGACTCGGATACGTCCTTCTGCTGTCGTGAGGAAGATCTTCTCACCGCTCCAGCAGAATGCGATCTGGTTGGTCTGCACGGACTGCTGATGCGTGCTGAGAGGCGTCGACTGAGATGGCGACAGAACGAAGATGGTATCTGCCTTGTTCCCAACGAGAAGCGTGTTCCCATCTGGTGCCCAGACAAGAGTAAAAGCGTCCCCAAGTCCTTTGACCTCGTTGAAGCATGCTTTTGTCCTCACGTCCCAGAACTTGACCACGCCGTCACTGCTCACACTGCAAAGCTCTGCATCTTTTGTTGGGTTGAATGCGACCTTCTCAACAGATGCCGAGTGGCCCTTGAGCTCCGTCGAAAACTTCACATGAGGCTTTTCAGGATTCCCTATCTCATTCAGCTTCGCTCTAGTGGCCGGACAGGCCCGCAGACTTGATCAACTTACACACTCTGAGGGTTTTCTCTGACGACCCCGTTGCTACTAGAGTCCCGAGCGGATTCCACGCAATGCATCGCAAGCTTCACCATCAAAATCAGTAAGAGGGATAAGAGAATAGGCCCCCTGGTCAGATAACACATACCTATGGGGATTCGAGCCCCGCGAGTTATTGGGGTCGTTGTAGGGCTGACTTCTGAGGTTGCCAAAGTAACTAGAGAACTTATCCTTTGATAAGCTCTGTCTTGCTCGAAGGACCGGTGCCATGTTATTCGACGGACAGGTGTGAACTTGTTCGCTGTGAGGTCCAATGCTCACTCAATTGGCAGCAGCTATGTTGCCGCTCAACATATGCGACAGCTTGAGCACCTGGATTAAGTGGATTAAGTGGCTTATAGTTACAGTTAGTGGAGGTTGGAATGTCTTTGAAGCTTGGTGCTGGATGGTGTTTACTGGTGATTGGAGTGCTAACATCAAAGAGCATCCCGTCAAGGTTAGTGCGGGTCACACCAGCCACAGGCCTAAAGGAGCGTGTCTCTGACCCTTTGCTGGGCCTGACGCGACCCGACAGTGAGAGCCGAGTCCAGGCTAGTGCATTAAAAACCATGTTTATGGATGCCGTCTCCAACGGCAACCGTTTCGACATTAATCATGTTCTGCGTAAACATCCAGCTCTATCGGTCCGTACCTAGGCAGGCAGCCGATAGCACGCGAATTTACCCACTGTAACCATCCAAGGCCCTGCCCACAATCATCCACAGTGGTCCAAGTATTCGTGAAATGTAAAACTTCATTCCTGCCTCCCTGGGCTCTTTCCGTAATCCGGTCATGGTATATGTACAATTTTCTATCACAAGCCCTTTTCACGACGGTAGCCGAGATGCACAAGAGCCGTATCGAGTTCTCTTACTCCAGTCATTGAGAAACATCGCCAGACCGCCAGATGTCAAGCTCAGCTTGCACCCGCTACCCCATGGCCCGTGTCGTACAGCTTCCATTACTCCCCGTCCAGTGCCCCGTGAATAGGCCGTCTGCACAGCCAACTCCAACCAGCCGAACCAAGCCCTTAACTTCCTTCGCCAGTGACTCCATGCGCCATGTATGAAGACGAAAAGCATGCTTCGGGAAATGTGCAAAAACCAGACAATCGCAAACAAAAAATTGCAGATGCTGTCCGTAATTTCAGACAGTGAGAATATGAATCCAGACCAATACGGCAAGTGCTTTTCATAGCATACTCGCTCGAGTATCGACAGTGGAATGTGTGGTATCATGATGGCCCAGAAGGCTTACCAAAGGGCGTCGGTGATCTATTAACGTCGTGAGGCGGCGGTGTAGCTGAATCCAACCGCTAGCCGAGTATCCTGTTCTTCAGAATATCGAATAAGATGTGCCATAAAAAGTGGTGGCTTGAAAGTGCCTATGATAGCTCATCAAGGCTCAGATGAACGTCGGTGATGCCAAATAGAACAGCATTCTTCTTCGCCCATTGGCGGGCAAGGATCGAAGCTTTGTCATTTGTCAGCTGGCTATTCATGGCGCGCTAGGAGAGACACATACCCTTCAAGAACTTCTTGCTAGCATACTTCTTGAAAAATGCTTCATGAGTGACAGGGCGAGCGAGGTAGTCAACCATGAGGTGAACGACAGGCTCGATCTCGTCCTCAGTGTAACCAGCGTAGTAAGAAAGAGTCTCATCCTGTAGATCGATTAGTAGTTGCCACATCAAGAATGTGGATTTCACGTACCCATTCGCCACGGTCAAGCATCAGTCGCGCTAAATACATGGCACCGGCGGCAATGTGACTAGGTCGGTAGGCCATGAATCGATGATCCAGCAGGCCAATCTCCATCAGGTACTTTCCAATGGTTCGAGACTGGATATCGTAATTGTCTGCCTTGGAGACACGGCGGAGGAAGTTCATAGGGTTGGGGTAGCTGAGATCATAGTTGAGAGTGCTCAGAATAAATCGCTCAGCACTCAGAATCTCGGCCTCAGTAAAGCCATCGTCGGCAATGCGCTTGAAGTTCTCGACGTGAGGAGAGAGGACCTCTTCGTACTTAGAAGCGATAAACATGGCAGTGATTCCCACAAGTTGGAGACGGTCAAGCTGGACAACCTTTTCGGATAGGAAGCGATCAATGAGATTGACGGCGAGGAAGAGGGTTTCGGGGAGTAGATGGAAACGGGTATGGACCTCAACGAGCCAGTCGACCAAGATACCACGCGTCTTCCATTCGAGCTCGTCCTGATGAGACATATATTGAGGATTGGGAATCGACTTGCACTCAAGATCGCGCAAGTACTCAAAGATCTCATTGGCATACTCGGCAACCATAAGAGGATCTTCTAGATCCTCGCTGTCCAAGTCCTTGACGCCAGGAGGGTACTCGAAAGGTGCATCTTGTACCTCAGCCTTGTCCAGAGAGACCTCAGGCTTCTCGACTTCAACCTCGACTGGTGTCTCTGATCGTTCACGCTCCTCAGGAATAAGATGCTGCTTTTTGGAAGGATGCTCATTTTCGTTGACGGGAGCTTTTATCTTGGTGTTGGCGGTATCTGTTACAACCTTTCTCTTGTTTATGGTACCGGAACCGGACTGAGTCTTGGAGTTGGTAGGCTTCGAGCCGAGAGCAGTTCTTGTGGTAGGACGCGCGGTCTTCTTCTCAATACCGGTGGGCTGAGCAGCCTTGGAGACCAATCCCTTGGCCTTCTTTCCAGCAACACCATCGACCTTTCCTACATTACTGACATCGCCCAATGCAGCGCGTTTCCGCGTGTTACTGGCGGCGGTACCGTTGACTGTGGACTTCTTTGTTTGCAGGGCAGCCTTAGCAGGCATTGATAGCTCATCAACCTTGAGAGCGGCAGCTTGGGCTCTTGTAAGACGCGTCGTGCTGCTGTTCTCGTCGTTCTCGTTGCCGGCGAGGCGCGTACGAGTGGCCCGAGCCTGCTACTCAAGTTAGAATGGCTGATCAGGGGAGGAACCCAAGCCTCTCGGTCGCGTCTGAGCACTTACTGGAGGCATCTTGGCTATCTAATTGTTGATCGGTGTAATATTTACAAGGGGGTAGTGCTGGAACAGTTCAGTTAGTCAACGCGTCGAATGAGAAACATGAAAAGAAAAGATGGCTGAGATCACGAAAGGATATAGACAAACAGCATTCGAGTTGCTGAGACAGTCAAATCAGAATAGGAATTCGGCTACCAACCTTTGGGTCAAGCCTGGTGAAAACACCGTGAAAGGAATGTTGTGAGTCGTGATAGATGGAGCGATGACTGATGCTGTATGTTAGTCGAGGGTGACCCAGCCCGAAATAGAAGGTTGTTGGCGAAGGAAGTAAACAAGAGGTAAAAGGACAGGAGCAATGGGCAACTTTGGGCGGAGACGATGTTTATGTTCAAGAACGGTTGTGGTTGTGAGGACGATAGAAGTGTTTTGACGAGCGGGTAAGGAAGATGAGTTGTGGAGATCCACCAAAGTGGGTACGTACCCGTACGCGGCTAGACAAGTCGCGTTGCTCTTCGTTGCTCTAGGTACGTCAGGCTTCCAAGCGTGATGTCCCACTCGAAAGAAAAGGATTGGAGCTCGTTAGGAGCAGGGGTGATGCAATAGCTTGGCTATTTTTCGAGGACGTATAGAAACGCGCGAAAAATTGAATACTGCGGCGTGAGGTGCAGTAGGTGCGGAAAAAAGTCGAGTAGGGCTGGACAATCCAGCAGAGATGCTTGATATCAGACGGATGATAATGAGAATGGTAGGATGAAGGAAAATCCTGAACAAATGGCAATATCCCGATGGTCGAACAAGGATGAACGTAAAAGAGACGGTAGAGACGAGAGGGCACAGTTACAAACTTGAATATCAAAAGAAGAGAGAGCCAGGTCAAGGTAAACGGACGACGGTGGATGGGTCTTGACATTTAGTATGGAGGGGCGGGATGGATGAGATCAGTACAAAACGCGCCTGCATCCAGGTCAAGTCGCGAAAGCTGCTGGCAACCTGGAACCTTGGAAAAGCTACGTACTACTTCCGGCTCAAGACTGTGTTTCTGTGGGACTGGCGCCCTAGCAACCGCCGGCCAACCGCCTTCGAGTTCAACCTCATTGGCCCAACCTCGTCGCGGGTTGAGGTTGTTCACGAAGCACGAGCCATGTGGGAGCTACGTGAGGGCGTTTGTGGCGGCTGCATGTGGCGGTGCAGTTTTGTCATGTGGCTCAGATATTGTCCCTCCGGCACAAAGTTGTTCATCATCCGATGAAATTTGAACATCTCGAACGACACCAACAGCACAATTGGCGATAGTAGGCTTCTTTTTTGACGGTCCTGGATTCCCCAATTCGTCTCTTGCTACTAGCTAGAGATCGTTTGAGCTACCAGGAAGCATTTAATATTGATAGCCCGCCCGATCTGCCCTCTAGCGACCGTCGTTGGGGAAAGTCATTGCCTTCCCCTCTGAGTTAATATCAAACCATACAACTACACGAACCGACTCCGATGAAGACCAACTGCTAGTATTCCAATACTTGAAACACCCGAGACCGACAATGCTTCAGTCCGGCCTTCAATTTGCTGCTGCGCGGCAGAGCGCTTTGCGCATGGCTCTGAACCGATCGCTGCCTCGAACATATGCAACTATCAGACGTTCTAACGAGACCACCGCCAGCCCGAAAGAACTCGCTGAGAACCCCGAGAGTCAATCTGCTATCTTGCGAGTCTATAAGCCCTCGAACGCCTGGCGGGGAGACATCTCAGCCGACCTAATCAACGATCATCTCTGGGAAAGGACGACCCTTTCTTTCCCTTAACAATTCCCTAAGAGGGGCGCAGGCAAAAGGGTGGCCGAAAATGTGTCTGGGTTAGAATCACCGTGCGACACCGAGGTGGTGGTGCAAAGAGAAGAATAAGAACGGTTGACTTCCTCCGCAACCGACCAGGACCTCACCTGGTGGAACGCATTGAATACGACCCAGGACGGAGTGCGCACATTGCTCTCGTCACTGAGAAGGCTACCGGACGTCACACTTATATTCTTGCCGCTGATGGTTTGAGGTCTGGGGATATTGTCCACAGCTACCGTGCCGGTATTCCTCAAGATCTACTTGACAGCATGGGCGGTATTATCGATCCCGGTATTCTAGCTGCGAAGACTGCCTTCCGTGGTAATTGTCTACCTATGCACATGATTCCTGTTGGTACTACAGTATTTGCTGTGGGATCCGCAGCTAGACGTGGCGCCGTATTTTGTCGTAGTGCTGGCACCTCAGCTGTGGTTGTCAACAAGAACGAGGAGACGAAAGACGACGGTACTAGGGTCATGACCGGCAAGTACGTTGAGGTTAGACTCCAGAGCGGTGAAGTTCGACGAGTGAGCAAGGACGCTTGTGCGACCATCGGCGTTGCTAGCAACATTCACCACCACTATCGCCAGCTGGGCAAGGCTGGACGAAGCCGGTGGCTCAACATTCGACCTACCGTCCGTGGTGTTGCCATGAACAAGGGTAAGGAACATAGGCGCATCTTAGCAGGACTGCTGCTGACATGAATTACACAGTCGACCATCCTCACGGTGGTGGTAGAGGTAAATCGAAGGGTAATCGTCACCCTGTCTCTCCTTGGGGTGTTCCCGTAAGACTACCTAATAGCCTCGCAACATATGAAGCAATGCTAACACCGTCTTCAGACCAAGAGTGGTTACAAGACCCGACGTAAGCACAACAGAAACAAGTGGGTTGTGGTACCTCGACCTCGAAACAACGGAAAGCGCCGAGACAAGGCCAATTAAGGGAAAGGAGTGACGAGTTGATGCGTTGGATGAAAAGCACATGCCAGGCCGAGAAAGAACTCGGTCATCAGTGCATTGTATATTATGACGCTGCATTGTATCATATGTGACATTATAGATAAGGGCCCAATTGGCGTCTTAATCAAAGAACCACGTAGGAACATATATATTCCATCATTTGATGTTTGGCAATTTGACATTACACGTGGAATTGTTACAGGCTAGTTTCATGCATACGTCAGTACAGCCTTTTATCATAGATATCCCCAGAACCGGGCCGTAAACCGCTGGCGGTGGTGAAGCCTGGGTGACAAGTTCATGCAAGAACCTCAAGATAGACAGTCAAACGTCCTCCCCCTGTAAACGATCTGATCCTATTCAAAGCAGCCGATATAGCAGGACCTATCAAACAATGAGTGTGCTATTGCAATCTCTGACCAGACAAAGGCCTTTCGAGTTTCAACAAGGGTATAGTGTTTCACCGACTCCCAGCAGTCTCAACTCTCAAGGCGCAAGGGTCCTTTGGCTGCAACCGAAAAAAAAGGGTTCAGGCTGAGTGAGTGGAGATAGCTAGTACTGAGCCGAACGCAATTGTTTGGTAGTCGATGGGACAGAACTTCCCGGCCCGAGACTAAATGTCGACTTAGGGTTGATTGCTGCATGTCGCGATATGCTGTATATCATCTGCTCTACTCTTCAGCTTGCACGCCCAAGATTCCGAATAGCCGTTTTGTTTACGGAAGAGCCAATGAGTTCGTCTAGTGCCTATGCGGAGAATCGATTAAATGCCGTTTTTTGGACGAGCTGTCCGTACAAGGGCAAGCCCACATGGCTAGGTACTTTGCACAGCCTCACAAAGCCACGAAACGTAATCAGAGTCTTTTACTGCCAAGAGCTAAAGCTCGTTGACAGGTTCAACACTACTAAATTATAATGAACTACCAAACCGAATGGAGGCTTTAAATTGAGCAGCGGCTTGTAGAGCCAACAATTGTTCATCAATCTTTCTGCCTTGCTTTCTGTTCTCGCTTCACTGATGAAGACTGGCTCTATCATTGACGTCGCAGGCGGGTAACAGAATTAAGGTTATTTCTCATCCGCGAAACCTAATTGGATGGGAAGGTTCGGGAAGAGATGAACGCAGATCATGGCAAGGCCTGGTAAGCCAGGTCATGGAGTTATGACTTTCAGGGAAACAAGACCGTAAAAAGGAGCAGGACGGGATGACTGACTAGGATATTCCGTGTGCTAGGGATTGGTTAGCACGTACGGAGTACCTACATGCATTCCAAAAATGCCCGATGGGGCTAAGGGGGTGACGATTGTCCGATGGTATTGAAGTGTTAATGGACCATCGTGACGAAGGCATGGCTAATGAGACACCGAGCACAGTGGCAGCTGTTAGCACCAGACGAAGCGCCTGTTCCTTTGCTCTGTCCTCACTTAAGAATCCATATCATCAACCTACCTGAATGAAGGGAGACAAAGGCCGGCTTGAAGATTTTACTTGAACCACATGATGGTATTCAGCTTTCACTGAATGCCAGATCTGACATGATATTGTACAGGCAGGTACCAAAACACTGCGAGCTAAAATAAAACAAAAGTTATCCCGTCCTCGGGCCCCTCGTGCCCCGATGTCAGTTGAAAAATAGCAATCGATGCGCGTACAGGCCCCCGAGAGAAATGGATCATAAGCGGGACCACGCGAGCATTTCCCCAATGAGGCTCCATTCACGCCACTGGTGCTACAGGGGATTCGTCATAGCCTCGCTCTAGCGGCAGCTGTACTTCAGGAAAACAGGCGCGCGCATGGTCAAACACCATCAAAGAGTCTCAAAGTGAAGATCTTTCATGATTTAAGCTAGTATCGGGAGGTTCTGTAGAAAACAAGCCTTGTAGCACTTGCCTCTGAGCGGTACATGATCCCCAAAGAAGATCCCCGGCCCCCCAATTCAAAGACAATTCTCCTAACAATTCTGTAGTGTTGGCCCCCTGCCCAGACTCCAGCTGGTAGGGCCCAAGGCTAGGAGTGCCGCTGTACACGTAACCTCCAATTACCGAAGCCGTCAGCCCCATTCATTTCTTACATCAGTTTCCAAAGGACCATTTTCTGATAAAATCGTCCGCAGATCAATCCAACGCTGCCAGTCCAAACAAACAGGAGAAAAGCTCGCTTCCATTTGACATCGATATCAAGCACAAGATTAACGATTAACGAAGATATAAGAGTGACGGGCGAGTGAGATTGCTTTGACAACTGAAAACATCCTTTGGTGCTTCATACCCCAGACTTCATCCCAATACCCATAACCATTATCCCTTCATTTCTTTGCCCAAGTCATTGAGAACCCCAGACTTATTGTCGCATGCCAAAACTGCTGCTCCTCCTAAGCCCACCTCCTTAGGACTAGCCGCTTGGCCGCTCTTCTCGTTCTCTTCCATACACACACCTCTCTCTGCAAACCCACACGCCCTCCCCAGACCCAACGCAGACGGAGCCGGAAACCCTCTGGCTCTCAAGTGCACGCAGAAGCGGGAAACGGGGGCTCAATTGACTGTGTGACGACAAGCCCCAAACCTCAAATAAACCTCCTCCCCCCGATTCGGCACTCGATCTTCTCCTCCTCTCTCTTGATAGAATATGCATTCCTACTACAAGATGGGCGACTCGGGTTTAGGAACATTATCTGGTGGTTTGCGAGGCCGTCGCTTCCCCATTCGACTGATCTTGTCCTACCTCTT
>NC_030986.1:1911218-1930504 GCF_000149955.1 Fusarium oxysporum f. sp. lycopersici 4287
AACATCGACAAATATGTCGTTGGTGGTTTCAAGTGGCAGAGCATGACAGGACAGCTTGTCTCGGCCGATATCTGCCAACAGACGGATAAGTACAAGATTGACGACGGTTTCCGCTCATACCCTAGCGGCCACTCGTCGTCTGCCGCTGGTGGCCTCATTTACGCCTCGCTCTTCATGGCCAGCAAGTTCGCAGTTACTATTCCCTTCGTGATGCCCTCCGCTGCTGCCGTGGCAGGAGCAGCCAGCCATGCGGCGTTCCCCTCTCGAATCCACACCGGCTCTGTCGTCGATCCTTACGAGCCCTCTCGCGCCCGCGGCCCAGATGGATCATTTTCTTCTGTTCCTACAAAGGAACGCGCAGGACAAGATAATGCCAAGGTCCAATCTCTGCGTCGCCAAGCTGCTGCGCCCCCGATTTACCTCCTTGCTCTAGGCCTTCTCCCCTTTGGTGTCTCAATCTTCATTGCTGGTTCGCGCTGGCACGACCGTCGCCACCACGGTTTTGATATTCTCTTCGGCTACTTGATGGGTCTGGTTGCCTCCATTTTTGCGTTCCGATATTATCATTTGCCTATTCGTGCTGGTGCAGGCTGGGCATGGGGTCCTCGAAGCGATGAACGTGCGTTCTGGGCAGGCGTTGGACGACAAGGCTATGCTGGTACAGACGAGGAGCTCGGCGTATATTCTCCTCAACGCGACGTGGGCCATTCTGGAGATACATCATACCCACCCATGACATCTGCCCTCGCTCAACGGAATGTTCGCCAGAATACAGACCAAGAGCCTAGGCCCAGCCAAAACTTCCAAGACGTGGAGCTACAGAGGATGGATGATTCTGATCGACTAGAAAACAGGTTCCCTGATGAGCGGTTCACTGAAAACCGGTACGGTGACGCCCATCATGCTGAGAACCGTGTCTAGAACCGCGGAATATCGCAGTCTAAGCAAGGTGTTTCTTCACAGCAAGACATGCAGTGATGGTATGAGTATGTATATGTAATTCAGATGGATGGTATATTCAGGTTCCAGGGAGAAGGTGACCCCTATGAATATCGGTCAGCATTGAATTTTTGTTTGTAGTGAATGGAAAGCGAACAGCTTGCGGGCAGATAGACCACTTGATTTTTTGACACGACATGACACGAACAAGGAAATGACCGATTGATACCAACCTCAGCCAACGTGACTATCAGTGAGACATTAAAATAATTGCTTGCCATTTCAGAGCAAGGGTTTATACCCGGCGGGCGATCAGTAAGATTCATGACCAAATGCATTAACAGGAAGGGAAAAAAAAAGACGCTTCTTATTGAACAGCTGTAATTCAAGAGAAAACCATTTCACACTCCTTCGTTGTTTATACCAGCCCAATCCAGTCCGTATGACTTGCCGCCAAACGCCAATCCAGAACCCGACCAACAGCCTCAGAAACAATAGAACTGCTCTTGTTGCCTTCGAGAGACGGCGAATGCCTGTGCAGAAGCAGATTCGTGTCCATTCAACAACCCCAAATAAGTGCTAGAATACGAGGAATGTTTTCAGGGGAGTTTCGTTCATGTCCATCGTTCATGTCCATTTGCGTTCATGTGGATCGTCTTTGGTGCCAGTCGGTATGACTCTGATTCTATCACCAGTACCTATCCTAGCGCTCTCCTCAGGGTATGAGACCAGAGCCCCCTAAAGGCCTTCCACAACAGCCATACGACCATCTATACCTTCGAATTCAAGCTCCTCGTCGTCTTCTTCTTCGTCCTCCATTTCATCACGGAAGCCAGTGTCGATCTCAAGCTTGCGAAGCCGACGGCGCATTTCGTCGCGCTTGGCGCTCTGCCAGCGAATCAAAGCGGCCGAAGCATGCACTTTGAATCCGTACACGCGAGGGACGTAGCGTTCTACGCTCTTGGTTGGGATGAGGGCGGGATACACCTGGAAAAGGATGTTGTGGAAAGATGTGCCGAAGTAGGCGCCGTCAATAGCAGCGTGTCGTGAGGACTTGGGGTTGTAGATATCCTCGCAGCGAGCGCAGTAGAGCTTAACAGGTTTCATGTTGGGCACATCAGAGAGGCCCATTGGGAGGAGGGGGTGAGAGTGGCACATGACACGAGGGCATTTCCCAAACTCAGCCTTCTTATACTTGTCAAGCTTTTTTGTATGTCAGCAAAGTGGTACCTGATATCTAGCCAAGATGCACGCACCATTTTTGTTAGGCCTCTTGTTGTAACGATATAGCGGGCGTGCACAAGACCATAAAGGTGCCTCGCAGACTTCTCGATGGCCTCGCGCATCTCATCGTCGCACTCGAGATCAAAGACATCGGTGACGAGATCCAGCGCATACTGATAGTACTGGACTTCAGTGTTAAGGCCTGTCAAGTTGAACCTATCCGTAAGGTAGTCCTCGTCGATTTCGCAAAAGTACTCGTTACCCCTCGATGAGATGAACTGCAAAGATCCGTGATTAGCCTATGAAATTCCAAGATGATAATAAGAGAACCCCCGTGACCCCACGCCTCTGTATGGCCGTTATCCGTTCAACAACAATATGGCGATGGCGGACAGCGATGACAAGAGCGCGTTGTCTCCACGGTTCGACAGTTGCTGGAGGCACTCACCCAGTCTCGCCAATAACTTGTATAGTCGCTATCCGACTCGCTCACGTAGTCATCCATCATGCTGGGCGCAAAAGAAATATAGAGAAGCTATTGACGAAGGTAGCTCAACAACGAGCGACCATGTCCCAGCTTTGTGAAGTCGCTGGCTTGGTTGTTGACAGGTGCGCAGTGGGTAATATTAGTGTGCGTTGGAGAATGTATTATCGTCGAGATCGTATCGTTATGGTATCGTAAATATCGTGTTTCGTTAAACCCTGACCTGGTCGTTGGTAGTCTATGCTTTGGTCTGGTTTACTCTGGTTTGGGCCTCTTGATGGTGGGGTTGCAAAAGCCGCCTCTGCATCCCGACTCTGCGTCCCCGTCTGCGGTCGAGCAGGAATGGGATGGGCCACCAGACGATAGGGTAACGTGACCTGGCGGGGTACATGTCCCGAATTTGAGCCTCATCTAAACACCATAGAAACATCACGACTTGATGATGCGTCGAAATAAGCCTAGTTGGCTTTAAATCGATAGTCGCTTGACAATTAACATGACATCGGTATGTACCACGAACAAAATAGTTCGACTGCAGCATCGTGTCTTCTACCTGGCTTGTAAATACCATTTGATATTATTATACAAAGCACAACACGAGGGACCAGTTGCTTTAACTTTGGCAGAAATTCTATTCCCCCTCCCCCCAAATAATCACAACCCCTTCGCCTGAGCCATCATCTATCGATTATTCTCCATTCGTTTAGCATCACTCACTTCAGTCAACTAGCCGTAATGATTATGACCTCTTCCAAGACAATAAGGCAATGGTACTCCTATTACCATATGCCCACCATTCCCAATCTTAAACTCCAGTGGCTGTCAAAAGATAATCCCAACATGAACAGTCGATCCAAAACCTTTTTAACTCTCTAGGTTGCGCTGATCGTCGAAGCGACACTACCTCCATCACTACCAGACCGTCTATCTGATTCCGAGGTCCCGTCCTCGTCGCCGCTGGTCAAACCACTCCCTCCTCCATTTGTTGCGCGCGATGACGGGATCTGGAGTCGACTTCCGATACTGTCCTGTCCCGATTCTTGCTTAAGTGACACCTCCACCATCCTCATGGCTTCTTGCAACGTTTCACCAGTTTCATCCATAGCCGCCAAGAATCGTGCGAGTTCTTTACATAATTCCCAATCGCCTTCCCTCATGGCGCGAGATAGAAGTCGCACCGACTGTTCGGTTGAGGATCCCAATTCGTCCAATGTATGTAATATAATCAAGTACCCACCTGCTGTCTTCAATGAACCTCTTTGTAAAGACTCTTCAAAGAGTTCTTGTGCCTGCGGAAGGTATGCAAACAATGTCTTCCACTGACGAACTTCGGTCTTGCGTGTGCACTGCAGCACAATATCAAGATACTCCTTGAATGAGGATAAAAGGGATAGAACGCGAGGTAGCACGGCATCAACAGGCTTCGGGGATGTGTCAACTTCCTCATCTAACACACGATGTAACAATATCTCAAGCCCATGCGCAAAATACTCGAGCTCTTTGTACTGGTGGGCCAGGTTCGAGGCTTCAACTGATCTGCTTTGCCTTAGATAGAACCGCAGTAAGTCTGGAAGTATGAGATGCGTCTGGTCATTGTCAGCTAGTATATTACAATAGGACGCTTGAAAACATACCCTGATGGCGAAATGAAAATACGAGAAGTTCACATCGCGACGCTGGACAAGATCCGATTCAACTCCCAATACGATACCCTTTTCCAAAAGGACTGATAGTGGGTAGAAGTCGACGGGAATAGAGACCGGAGATGGTGGTTCCTTGCCATTGTCTCCAGCCGCATCTAGAACTTGGCTGATGTCTGGCCAGGCCTTGAGCTCCATTCCGTCAAATACCCAGAGAGAGTCTTTCAGTGCTGGCGGTCCGTTCCGTAAGGGGTTGTCTTCGAGCTGCCGGTTCACGTTTCGCAATGGCTGATCCCGGACACTGGCGTGGTACTCCACGTTTTGCGCGATGACACGCATATCATATTTCAGCTGGCCCTCGTCGTTTAAGGACGGCCGGAGTAGTACAAGCTTTCCGTCGACAAGAAAGATCACCGAGGCAACGGCGACATCCTGAGAAGGGTCGCCGTCTGTTAACTGCGTGTCGGGCAGTATCCAGCTCAGTCCCCTCACTCGAGCTGGAGATCTGACAATGCCGTGAAACGCGATCTGGCCTACTTGTATGAGTCGTATAGAGCCGCCATGTGGGGTAAAGATAAAATGATATAGTAAGTTTTCGTAGGTGTAGACAAGAAGTGAGTCCTCGCCCGAGGTGGTCACAAGGACCACAGGGGCTGGGATTGTCTGAGTATGTAGTATCTGGGCCGAATCAAGTGCTGTCTCGCGTGAGAACAGTCGTAGCTCGAATCTTCGGTTGGCTTCTACTGCAGCAACAAGAATGTGTTGATGCCAGCACATGCCGCCTCTGACCTGGAACTCATTCTCCATAGCCTCGTTGGCGAATGTCTTCCAGCGGCCGCTATTGACACTGTAATGGGCAAGTCCCCGTCGGCCAGCCACAGCTACGTAGCGACCATCGGGAGAGATGACAGTCTGCCTTATCGGCCATTGGTTCAAGAGGTATGTGGGAGGGACCTTTGCCGTATGCCATAGGAATGGCTCTGCCGAAATGCTGGTAAGATCTGGAACATCGTAACCTCTGTAGATCATCACACTGGAAGGAGTCTGCAGCACGGTCCGGAAGACATTTGCCTCATTGTAACACCCAGTAACGGCATTCTTGGCCATTTCCAGGGACCATATAGCTTCATGCTTGCGTCCTGTCATCAGGATCTCGGAGCCACCCCCTACCCAGGTAGCCCCGGAAATTCCAGATAACCATTCTTCTCCATTGGCGCGCGAGGTTGTCTCTTCAGATCCAAAACTATGACTTCCAATCTTGCCAAACATACTCCAGGTAGACCAGCCTTTCTGAAAGCCCGCAAAAAGGCAGTAACCATCGGGTGAGTAACTCAGACTAGTGAATGCTCCCGAAGATGCCGTTGACACAGGGACTTGATGAGTATGTGAATGAGGGATGTTGCCTGCATAGTCACGGACGGAGTATACCTGTACTGTCCCATCGCAGCAACCAACGGCGATGAGAGAAAACCTTGCATTTATAACCGCCGCAGTGGCGCGATCGTGTTCGCCTTGGGGAACATGGAAACAGTGGCCTTTGAAAAGTCGTTTAGCATCCCCGTCATCGACCTGGCTGCTCTCTGCTCGATGATTGTAGCGCTGAACCGCATACGCTCGTCCGCTGCTCGTAATCCATGTCAAAAGGTTCATTGGACGATCATGTGTCATCTCAACGATGGTTGCCTTCTTCTCGACCCATCCCATTCGACTAATTATCTCGGTTCTCGTCTGTGAGCCCGTACTGTCCGGCGTCCAGCGGATACATTGCACAGCCGCAGGCTTCCTTGTTGCTACGATCAGCTCGTCGTCAAGAGCCAGCGCGCTCTCAATTCCGGCATCGACCTTAATCACCATTCTAAAGCGAACACTAAGGTCGCGAACCCCTGGACCTTCGCCAGCGCCCCATAATATTTGCTCTGGTGGCAGGCCAGTGAGGCTTCCGATAAGACTCTGTCTCCTTCGCTGAACATTGCTGTAATTCGCGAAATGAGGTTTGTATACGCGCGAGTCGGGATCAGTAGCCAATGAGTAAGTGATGAGATAGCCCTGGTCTGTGTGTATAACGAGAATGGCGGCGTCAGGTCTTAGTAACAGGTCGACATTTCTGCCGTACGTTTCCAGGGAATAATCTGATCGAATAACCACAGCTAGGATAACAGCAGGCTATGCCGGTCAGTATGGAGGGCTAATGTGCCAAAATGTCTTGCAGGTCTTACTTTGGTCTGCCAGACTGTAATGGAAGTTGTTGTGATAACAGCGAACAGATTACCGGAACGTGAAACTCGCAACGCCAGTATGGGATCTTTAACAGGGATTCCTCCTGTTTCGGTACTTTCAGAAGCTTGCGGAGGCCTACTTGATGTATAGTCATCGTGCTCGACAGGTCGGATTCCTGGTGTTATTGGGGTCGGTGGTGGTTGAGAGTCGAGGTCGTCAATGGTATGACCTTGAGGTTGAGAAGTTGAAGGACCAGGCGATGGCGTTAGACTGGAATCGGAGGGGCTCGTAAGGCCATCATGAGAGACGACAAGCTTAAAGGCTGGAGCTCGACTGCTGCTGGTAGCATGGATGCGTGGTGTTCCAATGGGCCAATACATGGCGGCAGCTTAGCTCCTCAGCTAAGGGTCCAGCAGCTGTAGATGCGCGGTGCTTTTGGGGGACCAGCGCTTCGATTGAAAGGAATTCGCTGCAGCAGAGACTCAAACATGGCCCTGCGCGCTATCTGGCTCTAGGAATGGCTCCTCGTGCCATTGACTTATGATATTGTTCAGGTATGATGGTATTGAAGATGATAGTGGGTTGTCGCTATCGTCGCGGATGAGCTCCTGGCGATGTTGTCATGAAGGAGTCTGATTGGTGGTTCCTAGCTTATGTAAGTTTGTGTCTTGCTCCTTCCGTCCTTCCGTTCCTGTCAAAGCACCCTGAACGATACGAAACCTTGCTACACCTTTATATTTACCACCACAACATTCCTCTCACTTGGTATGATTAAAATGATGTCAGGCCCTATTCATTGCCGAACGTCTGGTACTCAAACAGCAACAAATTCAGCAACGTTTATTTCCCTTTCCAACATTGTCTTACTAGAAGCCCTATCATCTACTAAGGATATATATACATCTATACATATTGAGTCAACGACACAAATAAATAAAATACACGCATCGCATCTGACTCTGTCGTCCCGCAAACCCCCGTCTCGTCTTGAACAAAGTTTACGGCCAAGGTCCATGGGTCCATTCAGCGCCTGGGCTAGCGATCCTTTGCCAAGCAGTCCTTGGTTCATCCTAAGCACAAATCCTTGAGCCAGCCACGGTCAGATGGGTTTTAAGTCAAATTTAGAAAAAGATTGACGCTCGCTTTTGAAGAGGTACAACATCGATCCAGCAAACACAACGCTTTAAGGCCAATGGGTCTTCATTTGCTTGGGCCCTCGGGATCCTTGTTCCAGGCTAGGTCCTGTCCTGGGAGAGGTAATATCCATGGTCCTTTCAGTATTATAATTCCGGGCTTCTTCGCAATGATAAAATAGGCAGAGGTCTGCTGACATGAACTTCTCCTGCTTCAAGATATTACGCTGTATCCTTTTGCAGCACTGTCTGCGTTGAGAAGGAGTCTCCTTTGATTTCGAGTGTGACAGAGCCTATGGCAGGGCTTGTGGCAGTGGTCCATTCAATGATATCCATGTTCCTGGTTGGCTCGTCTTGCATATCAGATGACAGTGTAATGTCCGAGTCTTTACCAGATGAACAGTCCGAATCATGGGATTTGGGTCCAGACATAAACTTGAAATCCAATGAGCCTATGTTGGAGAGTAGACCTGTATGGCTTGCGGTGGAAGCCAAGTCCCAGGACAGTTTTGTGCTTAGATTGCGCAGAGATTTGCATCGTTCAATACCCATGGGCGAGATGTGCTCTCCCTCCTCAATTATCCCCGCAGTTTCTTGTCTGTTTCTGGGCATCGCCGTCAATCTCATGGCTATCACGGATGTGATTATGGCCATCTTCAGAATATAATCTCGAAGCCCGGCCATGATCTCGTGCCTCGACTTTGGGGACTGCGTGAAGCAATGTGACTGAGAAATGATGCAACTAAGTGCAACGAGACCAGCGACAGTGCCGAGACGGGCTCTGTGACTCAGTTGTCAGCTTCTCTTCCGATTCCCAGTCCAAGGCGCCTACTGTTGAAAGGCCGGTGCGTGCAAGAGAAAAGAAAACATGGCAGACACGGCTAGCAACAAGAAGATTCTAGACATCATCAGCATAAAAGCTCTGGCGGACACATACAGACTTACGCAGCATCCAAGTGAGGGTGCGGAGGTAACCCCAGGGCAACGCCAGTACCAAGGAGCGTCCCCGCGGGTAAGATTATTGCGACATGGCGTACAATTCGCCATATGAAACTCCCTACTATGTTAGGCATGCTGTCCATGGCAATGAGTGGATTGGGTTGAAAGGAGAGGGAGGGAGCAGCCCAAAACTGCTTATGAAATTGGAGCGATAACGTTTACTCGAGACAGACAATGAAATCAGTCCAAGGAACAATGCCGTTGATTTGAGATTCTGGCCGTATCAAAGTTCTTGTATTCATGGACGCCCAACGCAAACCCCGAAGCTAGCCAGTGCTGGAACCTCGCCATTGGTAACGAAGCAATGTATGCCAGTGATTAATGCAGCAGTCAGCCAAATCATGTTCGCCTGTTCGCCTCAAGAAAGCTGCATCCTGGAATGATAGGCTCGGCATCAAGTCTCAGATGTGAGGCATTCATTTGGACTTGTCCCAAATTGGCCGCTTCTGTGCTTTACTCGCACATAACGTAATCTGAGCCTATTGAGTTGGCCCACGTACGAGGCAAAACAGTCGGTTTGTGGTTGAGTGTTGGGCGGGCGAACCATATGAGGCTCAAACGATTGGCTGACATTATCTTCACATCTTCTGAGCCGAGTATGCCTTACAGCCATTTCAACCCAACATCAGCAGAATCATCAGGCATTGGGACATCAAACCAAGACAAGTCTTGGAAATCATGGCTGTGTCAAGAGTGCTGTTGGTCAATCCCATGCTGTCCCATAACGGCGCCTGGATAGTCTCTCCGCGTTACCGGATGGCAGATCGATATATCGATTATACCCAGGTTGATTGAGGCCCGCTTATTGTGTTGCTGTCCAGGTAATGATGCCCAGCATCCTCTCTAGTCCGTGATGGACTACTTATAAGACTACATGGACCCAATGATTTAACGTCGAGAGAAGAGAGCAAAGTTGTTTGGCTTGAGACTAATTAACCACCTTCGCAACACACTTCCCTTCGTGCGGGACTTCTTCGCATCTCATGACTATTTATTCGAATGGAAAGTCTCAACCGTCTGAAAAAGGCTCTGTCCGCCATGTACCGCTCATCCCGTTCGTTGCCGATTTGGTTGAGCTTCTACCAGCAGGTGGAAGCGCTTGGGTCATGTCAGAGTTCATGCACCAAATGCGCTCAACTCCTCATTTACCAGACACGGTGAGTTTGACTGAGTACACGATTGCTTCGGTAATCTCATGGGGTTTTGAATCTGCTGCACATATTGCTTTCGGGAGATAGAAACTGACGTCTTGGTTGATGTAAGACCTGGCCGCAGACAGCGCACTCCGAATCGCTGATCAGGCTTTCTCAGTGGCAAGTGCTCACAGCCTGTATCATCTACGGTTGTTCGATTGCTTCATTTCTTCATCGGCGACGCCTTCGGGATCCTAACATGTCCCCCATCTTTGCAGCCTGCGTGTCTTTCGGCGTGCTGGTAGGAAAATGCACTGGTGTAGGTTTCGACTATATCATGCTGGTTCATGTATCATGGGCGACATGTTTGGCTATGGTTGCAAGCGCTGTATGCCTGCATATTCAGTCACGACTGGATGAATAAGTTGAGTCTGAGAATGTGATGGATAAGGGTATGTTAACTGCCCAGAGAGGAGTTTTAAACATTCGGGTTAATCCTACAATACCTTCCTTTTCTTTGCATTATGGTTGGTGTAGAGCCCACCGGCGATTATGTTGGCCAAGCAAAGATAAGAGCCGGCGACAATGGTGAACTAGATATATGATACACCTACCTATTTTTGAGCCTTGGTTGAATGTTTTGGAGTTTTCTGCAATCTAGTTGGATGATAGACTACTCATACACCATTCCTAAGTATGTAAGATCTCTTTATCATTCTCTATGCAATTACAGAGCCGCAGCACCGTTCGTGAGTGGATCTGTTTGGCCATAGAGGATGAATTCTCTTATCATTCTGGGGTAGTCTATCTCGTCATGGTTGAAGGCGTGAGATAGGCCCGCTAGGAACGACACTAGGCAACTGGGCGTAGGTGACAATTCAAAGGGCGTGGTCAAGTGCCGATATCGTAGTGATTATTTGGCATAACGGCTCAACCAACAAGTGGCCACCGCTCCTTGACCATGGTCACGCGCAACATAGCACAGCGAAACACGCAGACCAAGCGTACGTAATAGATAACTAATTGAATAAAGAGTTCTGACCTCGTGAGGCGTCAATGACACAACCCCGCTCCCAGGCCCGGAGCACCGGTGTAGGGTATCTGGGATACAGCCGGCTAAGATCGGGCGGAGACTGAGAAGCCCGGCACCGGCGACGTTTGGTGCATCTCCCGGCTCCGAAAGGGATTAATAAGACACCCTTTTGTACTTTGACAACCTCCTGTTTCTGTTCTCAATGAATTTCGAGTAACGAGTTTCTTCCTTCAACATCTTGCTAAATCTTAAACCCCCCTGCTACTTGAACTTCCACGAACCCCTCAGCCAGCTCCACTTACACGGTGCACAACATCTCATACCTTCACATACCTTCACGATGCTCCCAGCTGTGAGAGGATCACGGCTTGGGCCATTGGTTCGACATGGTCGCTCACTTCATACCACATCGCGGTGTCTGTCAAGCGCTGAGGCTGCCCCGGCTGCCCGTCCAGCGCATTATGATACCTCACAGCAGCTCTCCGCTATCGATGCCGTGAAGGAGAGACGACTGAAAGCGGGAAAGCTTGTGGCTGGAGTTGCTGCTGCTTCAGATAGCGACATGTTCAAAGGACCGGTGAGTTGGGAAGCTCGAGTGACAATTGTTCTGAAGCTCACTGCAATGATAGACTACCGGACTACCCAAATCTAAGCGATGGGATAGTAAGTGCGAAGAAACCACCTCGGATTTCATAATCATAGCTTACATATGTCTACAGACCATTTGAGTCAGGAGAGTAGAGTGCGAGAACCATGCACTCTCAAGCAAGCAGCTCGCTACATGAAGAAACCTGGCCTTATCTCACTGGGCGGTGGCCTGCCGTCCAGTGAAGTTTTCCCCATCGCTGAACTCGGTTTCAAAGTCCCCGTCGCACCAAAGTTCTCCGAGAAAGAGACTGAAGAATCGGGTCAAACTGTAACAATTGGAAAATATGACGTGAGAGATCGCGGAGGCACTTATGACCTGTCCATCGCTTGCAACTATGGCCAAGCTACGGGATCCCCGCAGATGATGAGATACTTGACCGAACACACTGAGATTGTGTATAACCCTCCCTATGCAGACTGGAAAGTTTGCCAGACAATCGGCAGCACAGGAGCATTAGAAGAGGCGTTGCGAATGTTCTGTGACAAGGATCGTGGCGACTCAATACTCACTGAAGATTTCAGCTTCTCGACTGCCCTGGAAACAGTTGGTCCTCTTGGTGTGAAGGCATTTGGCGTGGCAATTGACGAAGAGGGCCTCGTCCCCGAGGCTATGGATGCTCTCTTGTCAAACTGGGATGCTAAAGAACGAGGTTCGAGGAAGCCTCATGTGCTGTATACTGTTCCCTCAGGACAGAATCCCACAGGCGCAACACAGGGAGCCGAGAGACGAAAGGCCATCTATGCCGTGGCGCAAAAGCATGATCTATACATCATCGAAGATGAGCCATACTACTTCCTCCAGATGCAACCCTACACGGGTCGCGACCAACCTGAAGTACCACCACCAGAGACGGTTGAGGAGTTTGTCTCGTCTCTCATTCCCTCACTTCTAAGCATCGATGTTGACGGACGAGTTATGCGTATGGACTCCTTCTCAAAGGTCCTCGTGCCAGGCTCTCGTCTTGGTTGGATAACAGCGTCGGAACAAATTGTTGAGCGGTATATTCGACACGCTGAAGTCGCAAGCCAGGGGCCCAGTGGCTTCTCTCAGGTCATTCTATATAAGTTGCTTGATGAGACATGGGGACACGAGGGTTACTTACGATGGCTGATGAATTTGCGACTGGAATATACAAAGAAGCGCAATGCTCTTCTGGCCGCTTGCGAAGATCATCTGCCTAGTGATCTTGCCAGTTGGACTCCTCCTGTCGCTGGCATGTTTGTAAGTGCTCCGCATCGATCCATATGGAAATCGTCAACTAACTCTCAAAGATGTGGATTAATATTGATCATACAAAGCATCCTGAAGCAGGAAAGCGAAGCATCGTCGATATCGAAGAAGAGATTTTCAACTCTTGTATCGAGAATGGTGTTCTTATCGCCCGGGGCTCGTGGTTCTTGACTGAGAAGGACAAGGCACCACCGGGTCTCTTCTTCAGAGCGACATATGCATCTGCAACGCCTGAGAATATGAACAAGGCTATTGAAAGATTCGGAAAGGCTGTAAGAGATAGCTTTGGTAGGAAGTAGACTTTGTCTTGGCATTCAGTTGCTGGAAACAGGGACAAGTTTGAAGATTCAGACAGTTGAAGAAGACATCAGCCAATTGGTATGGGAAAAAAATTATAAGTACGAACATCTCGATATGGTGCATATCAAACTTGTGCATTGTCCAAACAATCATCATTATTCACGTAACACCAAAAGACTAATTCTGGGCTTCCCAGAATGCAACCTTGACTCCCTGGCCTGGTGACAAGACAATGTCTGCTTTGAGGAGGGGCTCACCTCCATCAATGTCCTTCATCTGACTCTCCACACGATCAAATTTCTGGAACAGGCGGACCAGAACATAGCTCATCTCAGTCAAAGCAAACTGCTGACCGATGCAAATTCTAGGACCAGCGTTGAAAGGGATATAATCATGGGGTTTAGGATGCCAGTGGGCCCATCTATCTGGGCTGAAGATCTGAGGATCAGCAAAGGTGTCGCTGGTAGGAGGATACAGATCTGAACGTCTCTGCATGACTAGGGTGGAATATGCAACTGGCGAGTCCTTCAGAACGGGGAGTGGCTCAGAACCATCTGGACCGCCCCCTCGAGGAAGGGTCGTATCCTTGAGAGCAAGACGAACGTTGAAAGGAACAGCCGGGTATAGACGAAGAGTTTCGTTGAGAACAGCCTTGAGATAACTCATACTCTTGAGATCCTCATATGTTGGCGTGCGCTCAGTCCCAAGTGTGGAAATGATCTCAGCACGCAACTTTTTCACAGCATTAGGATACCTGCCAAGTTCATAGAGAGTCCATGATAGCGTCGCAGCAGTGGTATCTCGCCCCGCAAGCAGAACAGCGATTATCTGATCACGGAGCACTGTTCGGTCTCGTGTAAACCCAGCAAGTGCATGCAGAAACGTATAGCTGTGATCGTCCTTTGTCTTGGAAGCCAATTCCTCGGGGCTTAGACGGAGTGCACGTTCAATGTAGAAGTTGATGAAGTGGTTGACCGTGTTGAGAGCGCGCCAGAAACGATACTTGGGGATGATGTGGCGGAGTTTCCCGACGCGAGCGATGATGTTTTGAATGTGTTGGACCTCGTTGAAGGCTTCTGCGAATTCTTGCTTTGGTGTCCTGAGTTGTATATGTTAGTGAATGATCACATCATATGTTGCGTTGGCTACTCACGTGAGAGACTTGACATCCCACCCGAGAAGAAACTCAGTAGCCACGTCGAGAGTATAGCGGAAGAATAAATCGCTGATATCCAAGACCTTTCCATCTGTATTGTTCATATCGACAAGTTGACCCTCGCCTCGAAGTGGTCCTCGGTTTGCAATGGCCTTGAAAAGAGTCTGCATATGTGCCTCAAAGCAGTGCAAGTCACTCACACGGTCCCTTGTAAATTGAGGCCTGATGAGTTGGCGACTAGCATGCCATGAAGGGCCATCAGTAGTGAAGATACTATCACCGAGAAAGTCCTTCCATTCTGCGTGGAATGGCTGTCCTTTGCCGTAGTCGACGAATTGGGTTGCCAATATTGCTTTGAGGTTCGCTGGATCGGCGGTGAAAATTGTTCGGACTCCAAGGAGACGAGCCTCAGCCGTCCATGAGTTCAAGGGTCCAAAGATACCATCTCTCCAGGATGCCAGGTTATTGTGTTTGACGGTAGATCTGACGAATCTCGCGACGAGATCAAGGCCTGGAAGGGATAAATGTGAATGGACTCCAACATGCTAGCGTGGGATTTTACTTACTCCAAGGAGCATATGTTTTCAATTGAGGTCCATAGCGACCGAGACGTCTAATTCTTCGGTGTTCGTCAATGCGGCAGATGATAGAATAGACTCCATAGGCGACGAAGAGGACGATGAATGTAGTCTTGACGGAGATTTGCTCCAGAAGAGCTTCCACGACACCCATGCTGAAGAGATCTACCAATGTCTAGGTAGTAGAAAGTCAAACTCAACAAGCTAAAGTTTGCCTGGTAGAAATAGTATCCTGGGTTTCAAGCAATTATAGAGTTTGGGTATCGCTTCTAGTCATGTGTGGTTGGATCTATCCGAGCATCTAGAGCACGGACGAGGACTTGACAGATGCAGAGCCCACTGGCCTCAAACGTCGTTAGCTATGGATCTAGAAGCTTATAAATATAATTCCCTGCCCATGCTCTGCATCTTGGATAGGCTAGTCTCGTAGTAGAGCAACTGTTGGAGGAACGGAAATGTCAGGATAACCGAGTCTCCGTGCCCGAGGATTTATTATAGGCAAAATGCAAGACAAGACGTCACTTTTACAATCTCTTCCCTGAAGCGGTATGGTATTCACGAAACACCTGGCTTCCTACCGAGGCGATGTTAGTGATCAAGAGGGGATTTTCATATGCATGACCTTTGTATGGTGGGGAGGAGGTTTTTTTTCGCTTTGCATGACATGGCGGGGTAATTGATGTTTCAAATCAGCGATGGAATACCGGATTCCTCTAGTTATTGCTTTTCAATGCGTTGGTGTTGTTGTTCCTTGACTCATTACTACGTAGCCTTGTCTTGGCTGTGAATGGTCTCGCAAGCCAAACCTCTGAGAGTCAAGGTTGGCCAGAACCATAATGACTTACAGCAACTTCCCCAGATTTCACAAACTCTACTCTCATCTCATCTCAAAATTTACTTTCGTTCTTAAAGCTAAATAAAACGCGAGGTCGGAGTGGAAAACCATTCTCGGTTCTAACACCGGCGGGGATGAACTTAACGATCAGGATACCCGATTCGGCAACTTGATCTACAGAGCACAAGCCCATATCCACATCCGTATTCAAACTCACGAAGCACCAGCCCGGATTTTTAGTTCAGCACAAAGAGAACCGGTCCGACGAATGAACGCTCACGAGTGCGATTGCTAACCCATCATGCATGTCAGGTCATTGGTTGTCTTTCCTCAGCCAATCATCTATTCCCCTAAGTTTCCCCGGATTTCTTCACATGCCGAGGTTTACGGGTCTAGTGACGATCAAGACTTAGCGTAGATGCCTCAAGATGTCAGTATGCAACCCATACGGTGCCCGCGGTGAACCGATAAATGAAGAGCGGATTATGCGGAGTAACAATCGCGTCCGCTTCGACTTCATCTTCAACTTCATGCCCCACAGAGCCTTCTTTCGGAGCCGGCATGCTCCGCTCACCGTGCCGAGACTTCGGCCCCGCATTCCTTCCGGCTCCGTTTCAGGATTCAGCGCAAGCGAACTATTGAGCAAGAGGGCAAGATTCTGTTGATTGCTGTTTCATCAAACTATGTACAAGGAAATTCATGAATAGCATCGCCCGCTTCCTTATCCATCGAACTGTGCGCATTCGGTAGCATTGCCCTGTGTGCAGAAAGGCATCTGGATTGGCGAGGCACTTACACCACGAGCCACCATGCGCTCGCGCAGCTCAGCCAGTCGAGGTGCAGCGTCGTACTGCGATCTGTTCTGGCCTGAGGCGTCAGTTCGGCCTGACCAGAGAACCTCGCCCATAACAGCGGCGCGGGGCCAGACGATAGTGTCAAGGTTGACGCTGTCGATGGTTTCTGTCCATACGGCCGCCTCACCGCCAAGGACAAGCTTGGCAGCCTCCTCAGACAGACCGGCACGAGGGTCGTGTGAGTAGATGAGGCGCCAGCTCTTGGTGGGACCGCACCAGTCGTTGAAGGGGTAGTAGGTCTTGAAAGCTTCGCCGTTATCAAAGTTGAGCCATTGTCCACGACCACAATCGAGGTACTTCGGTCATCAGTCAGCAAATGTCACGTTTTCCAGAACACTGAATCATTACTCACCCAGAAGTTATAATCGCTGTCAATGACCTTGTGACCAGCCTCAGCCATGGCCTTGACAGCGCCGTTGCCGAGCCACGACTGAATCACAACATCCTTGCCGAGTGTCATGTTCCACTCAGTAATCATCTCCTCCCAAACGAACGGAGTCAACCCAGCGTCACGAATCTTGCCGTGAGTGTAATCGACAAACTTCTGCAGGAGAGGTGCCAGGACTTCAGTCTTGTTGGAGCGCACACCCGGGTCGAGCATGGAGTCGTTGTGGTTGAGCTCATCTCCGCCAGCGTGGAAGTATGCGCTGTATGGGGAGATGCGAGGGAAGAGGTCCTCGAACAAGGTGTCGAGGAAGTCATATACGTCGGTGCTGTTCATCCGGAACGCGCCACAGGGTGGTTCCTTACACCACCACTGATATGGCTTCTCGTTATATGCGACAATGAGATCCTTGTACGCAAGCTCAACCACACCGATGTGGCCAGGCATGTCAATCTCCATGATCACCTCGACTCCACGGTGGACACCATACTCGTAAATTCCGGCCAGGTCCTCGGGAGAGTAGGTGAGGCCTTTGCGGTATGCTCCCTTCTCTGCCAGCTTGGGCAGAGCAGGAATTTCAAGAGGCCAAGACTGCGAGTCAGTTATGTGAAGGTGAAGACGATTCAGCTTGCTCCAGGACATGGCATCGATGGTGCGCTTAATGTGTTCAACCTCGAAGAAACTACGGGCAACGTCAAGCAGAATACCGCGATGGGGATACTCAGGCGCATCCTGGATGGTGACAGGCACGTGTGGCGTGTACCATGAAGTACCAGAGCTGTGTTTGAAGAAGAGCTGCAGGAATGTCTCGAGTCCGTGCAGGATACCCGTGGATGACTTGGCCTTGATAGAGGCCTCACCCTTTTCAGAAAGTGTGAGTGAATACGACTCATCAACCTCGCCAGCGAGAGGCTTGAAAGTGCTCTTGTCATCCTCCTCGGTTTGGACAATCTTGAGTGACTTCACCCACTGCTTCTTCTGCAGATCCGGCTCAAAATCCGAGTTGCGCTCACGAAGCTTCCATGGCACAAAGTTGTCATTGAATATGGCCTGAAGAGCACGTGAGACACCGGCCTGAACGATCTGCTTGCTGTTGAACTTGGAACCGGCATCAGGCTGGAACTTATAAGTGTAGGGCATCTGTTTTTCAAGCAAGGTCTCAGTATCAAGTTGCGCGGAGTGGTTACAGGAATCAAAAACAGAACCAGGGGGTTTCCAGCATACAAAGTCTCCATTATAGGTGATATCGAGGCTTTGATCGATGAAGAGCACCTTGTCTCCCGTTGAGATCTTCTTGGGCACTGGCCATATGGCGTCGACGGGAGTGAGGGCGAAGGCGGCGATGGCCAGGAGAGCCTTGGCCTTGGACCACATGCCGCCGATGTTTTACGATGAGAATGAGAAATGAGAGGGACAGAGTAAAAATGTGAATTGGGTGAGATGATAAGTGCTTATGTACTGTATAAAGGGATGGGTGATTTTGGGTGGATATGAATAGGACGGAGGATTTTAAGCGCCAGGCCCCGTTTAATAAGACTGGCGATGATCCTCCAGCTCCGCCTCGTCTCGTAAATAGGTAGTGAGTGGTGTCCCTAGCCTGGCTGGAGCCGGAGCTGGGATGGCTGGGCGGGGTTGAATTATTGATCTCCCGACAGAGGCTGATTTGATGAGATTGCGTCGAGCTTGTTTTCGATATACAGCTGCAGGCACTGCACTGCCAATCCAATAGCTCGATGTTGGCATCCGTCCAGGACCTACATTACCTGGAGCTGCAGGAGAGAGAGGTGAGGAAGGGTATGACAGACAACCTTGAAGTGCGCGCAACGTTACGTTACACTACCACCCGAGGTTTTCAGCGGTTGCTGTTTGTAGATGGTTTGGTAGCCCACGAGGGGGTAGGGATGTAGATCTTCTTCTCGCCAGGGAAGTACTTCTGGCTGTGGCCTTTTGTGCTGCACCAGAGAGAAAAGAGAAGCCAGTAATTGATGATGTACAATGGTCAGAAACATGAGTGCATGGATTGGCTTCAAGGATTCAATACATCAAGGCAAGGCTGGGTAAGTGGGATCTTCAACACGCGTTGCAACCCCTGCCGAGTTCCGGTCAGTACAGTAGCTGCCGTGGATATCTAGGGCCATAGGACACGGCACTTGAGGGGCTGAAGCCAGGGCTTGCAGTGGTGAGATAATGGCCGAATATGATTGACTCGATGGTCAGCCAGTTGCTATATTTGCGACAGCAGCAGGGCTGAGAGACTACCGCCCGACAATGAAAAGGAGTAGGATAAGGACAGTGAGATGAGAACCGGTTAGAAAGTAGCGGCAGTGGCACAGCCTCTTCAGCACCAGGGGAATTATGGTAGCTTGATTCGTAGAGATGGGACGAAGCTGATTCTTTGCTGCAGCTCAAGCTTGATGTTACATCAGCTGCTCACACTGCATCTGCAGAGAGATGATTGTGGTCTAGAATCTCGGCTTTGACGGGCCCATAGCATGAT
>NC_030986.1:1930960-1960778 GCF_000149955.1 Fusarium oxysporum f. sp. lycopersici 4287
TCTCGTTCACGTAGCAACGTGCTAAGTTAGTGCTAGAAAATTGCTAAAACCAATACTTGATAGCACCGGACGATATCTTGACTACGACTGTATGTATACCGACTATCCAGGCGGGCTTCAAATCCTTTCCTTGAGTGGTAGGTACACATGGGTGGCAACATGTTGTCTCAGCCAACCCCAACCCCCCTCCGATTTACCTAGGGCTGGGTACCTAGACTGGTAGACTCGGGGAAAGCTCCAAAAGCTGCCACCTGACATCAATCAAGGCATCCAAAAACTGTAACAAAGCAATTGATGGACTTCGAAAGGGGAGAAATGTAACCTTGGGTGGTAATGAACGTTAACATTGACCAAAGGATGGTGCTGGCTAGCAGCGTAGATGCCCTCAAAAGTCCAACTTGACAGACCCCCAAGCCTCGCTAAGTATCCGAGGTAATGGATACCGGTGCATGTTCTCAGTCTGTAAGGAAACAAGCTTGAGTAGTACAAAGATACAAACGTCATTCCTGCTCTCAGATGACTGAGAAAAGAGAGGTGTTCATAATGATTCCATAAATAAGGTAGCTTCATCTTAGTGGAGGAGGGAAGAAAGAAGTATATCCTTTCATCAGAACAACAACCAACATTTCCTTACAAAAGCCAACAGCTGATGTTAATAAAGTACAATAAAGAGAGTTCCATTGTAAATGCCACAAAGGCATGACTAATCGCATGTACTTCTTATTCGTTGGTCACCGAAGCTTCTGGTCCGTGATAGTGTATCATCTTTTTTTTTTTTTTTTTTGTCGCGAATGAAAGAGCCTATTTGTTTGATTAGCAATAGATAACAGTCCAAATAGTAGCACTGTTCACTGCGATTGCACGTCAGTGAATGGACAAGTGGAAGACTTTCAGTTGTGCTAACTTTATTACAAACCGAGCAAAGTCACACCTGCATGAACCACAGAACAATGACTGATCGACCTCATCACGTGACTCCACTGACCCGGACCCATTCTTGACGACTTCTGCGTCCCTCAAGCAGACCTTTGCCAACTTCATCTCTATCTTCAATTAACCAAAACCTCGCTCCATTGCTGATTCGTGCGACGTCGCAACATCAACAGATCACCCCACATCTAGCGACTCGACGTCAGCGCTCTTTGCTACATTGCGACCAGGATCTAGCTCACGCGACGCGATTTATTTTACTCTACCTATTCCAAAAGACGCGTCCCTGACTGAAAGCTTCGCCTCCGACCCTACTTCACGGCGAATTCTTCCGCCACCAAAACTCACCTCAGTCTCACCACATAAACTACTCATTCCCCCGACTACGACTGCGCACTCATCCATTATGCCCATCGAAATCAGCCTCAACACGCCCCTGGCTGAGGCTCTTAATGCCGCCATCCAGCCTAAACTCGTCGAGGTTGGATGGGGAACTGGCGGTGCCGATGACTCCGCCCTAGCAGAGTATATTATACTCATGCTTGTGAACGGAAAGTCGCAGGACGAAATCGCTGCCGAACTCTCGGGAGATCTACTTGGCCTTGGCTCTGACGATCCCAGCACTCGCAACTTCTCTCAGTGGCTCTTTGAACAGATCGATGCTCTAAATGCCCAGGTTAACGGTGGGGGCAACGCAGCGCCTGGTACAAGTCAAGACGCAATAACAGAAGGCGATGTGGATACAGACATGAATGCTGGTGATGTGTCAGAATTGAATGCGTATGCCAACCCCATCATATTACCCCGTATCACCAAATCACTGACTTCTACAAGACCTACCGGCCCACGCTCAATGCGAAACGGCAACCAGCGCGGGGGACGTGATAAGCGCATGTTCGGACAGATGAACAAAGCCATGGACCGAGCTGGCGATTCTGCACTTCACCGTGTTAGAGGCCAAACAGGAAGCGAACGTATCAACACTCATGGCCGTACACCGCCAAATGGGCCTAGAACAGGCCGGGGTGGAATGGGACGACACAACAACCGCACTGCTAACCTTCAGGCTGGTCTCGCTAACATGGCTGCTGGTGGTCCTCAGGCGCAGTGGATGATGCAAGGTGGCCAGCCCAACTCTGCCGAGTTCGCCGCTATTCTGGAACAACAGAGCCAGATGATGCTTCAAATGCAACAAATCATGTCCAATGGTGGATTCCAGGGTGGATATGGACAGCAACGCCGTGGAGGAAAGTCTCTATTCGACCGTACGCAACACCCCGGCAGAGGTAACTACCGCAAGGGTTTCAACGACCGACAAAGCGGCAACAATGCTGGTGTCGAGGGTGAGGGCGAGGATGTCGACATGTCCGGCGAGAAGCGCGAGCAACTGAACCCGGACGAGACGGTTTGCAAGTACAACTTGAGATGTACCAACAAGGACTGCAAGTTTGCTCACCAGTCACCCGCCGCTCCCCCTGGAACATCGGTTGATGTAAACGATAACTGCAGTTTCGGAGCTGCATGCAAGAACCGAAAATGCGTCGCGCGACACCCTTCACCAGCGGCCCGTCTGGCCCACCAGAGCGAACAAGACTGCAAGTTCTTCCCCAACTGCCAAAATCCTCAGTGCCCTTTCAAGCACCCATCAATGCCCCTCTGTCGAAACGGCGCTGGCTGCACAAATGCCGACTGCAAATTCACTCACGTCAAGACCAAGTGCAGGTTCAACCCTTGCCTCAACCCGAACTGCGCTTTTGCGCACGAGGAAGGCCAGCAAGGTGGCTTTAAGGACAAGGTCTGGACTGCTGGCGAAAGCACAGAGCACCCAAGTGAGAGAAAGTTTGTGGACGACCAAGCTTCCGAAGAGCTCATCAAGGGGGAGGATACCGAGGTCAAGCAGGAGACTGATGTCATTGGTTAAATGAAAAATGAGAGGAGGAAAAGGGAGATAGATTGATCGAAAAGAGATCACGATACCCATGGTCAAAGTCCCTAGAGGCCGAGGGACGGCAAATATGCGGCCTTGATGAACAGAAAAGCTGTGGACGAAGGACATGTACTTTTACGGTTGCTTTGTAATGTCTATGGCCGATGTGGCAGAGCATGGAAGGGCGTTTGGGGGTTTGGTATTATTTGGTTGTATTTTGAAGCAGCCCAAGCCATCTTGTTTAGTATCATATACATAGAGGCCAAGAAGCAAAAAAAAAAAAGGCCAGCAGATTGCGCATCATGATGCCTCAAAGCGGTATGCGCGATGGGGAGAATGAAAACGACAGGTTTCATGGCTACAATGATTGTTCCCAACCATTTGTGATATTGTAATCTCATGATTCGCTAAAGAAGACTTTGCATATGAATTCAAACATCTAAAATTACCTGCCTTGCAGTATAGGATTGGTAGTCCTTTCTCCGCGGTGTTGATGACGCACACGGAAGAATGCCGGCTCATGGCGCGGGACCCTTGGTTCAACACTCCACCATCTTTCGATCTTCCTCTTCCTCGTAACATATACTCATACATACTCAGCACCTCGGCCATGGTCAATTGATCTCTAGCAATGAGTCGCCGTCGAGCAGAATCTACGGCTGTAGCTCTCCTGAGCTCACCAGCGAAATCTCACCTCCAACTGCCCCTCCGACGTCTTGATGGCATCCGCAGCCTCAGCACAAGCTCGGCACTGACTCGGCGACGACCCATTGTCGCGTGCAATTACACACAGTCCTTCAACAATGGACGGACATTTGTTTCGCAGGCGAAGGACGCGAATATTGCAGTCTTGGGAGGTGGATTGACGGGTCTCACGGCGGCATACTACCTCGCAAAGAAACTCCCCTCGACGGCCAAGATTACATTATACGAATCGAGCGATAGATTGGGAGGATGGATCAAGACAGATAGAGTACCGGTTGATATTGAGGGGAAGAGCGGTACCGTATCTTTTGAGCGCGGTGCTCGGTCGTTGTCTTCTCTAGTTGGCAACACATTTCGCTTCGATGACCTTGTTCTCTACGATCTGGTGAGGACATTTGCTGCAGCACCAAAAGGGCGCCCCGTTAACATGCCACACTCTAGGCTCTCGATCTTGGACTCGTTATCAACTCGCCTAGTCAAAAGCCACGATATATCTACTACCCAGACCATCTCGTTCCCATGCCCCCCAATGTTAGCCTCTTCGATATCTTCCGTGAGCCGCTCTACCTTGAGAGCATCGGTGCCAGTCTCGGACTCGGTATCAACTCTTTGCGCAAGAGATATCTCCCTTCCAAGGATTACTCTGTATCTGAATGGCTCTACGCCGTGAGCAACAGCCGAAAGGGCGCAGGTACCTTGGCTTCAGCCATGATGCATGGTATATATGGCGGTGATATCGACAAGCTGAGCGCTCGCTGTGTTTTAGATCGCGTGTATTGGGGCTGGTACCTGCCAAACCCCGGCCTGTCGGCGCGCCCTATGCCTGTGGCTGAGCAGACTCTCCTCGAAACTCTGGGCCAGGACAAGCAGATTCAGAAGATGGCACTGGAGCCAAGGAGTGTGCTGGTGGACTTTGGCGACAAGGGCATGGAGTCGCTGCCGCAAGCTCTATCTGCTGCCCTACGGGAGCAACCGAATGTCACTATAAAAACTGGCGAGGTCGTGCAGGATGTCGTTTATAATAAAGCTAACCAGCAAGTTCATGTAAGATATCTTCCCCTTATGGCCTGGTCGATGTCACTAACAGCGTATGTCAGATTACCAGTTCCGACGCCAAGAACAAGCCCAAGCACAACTCCAAGGTATACGATAAGGTCATCTCAACGCTATCTGCACAAGATATTGCTCGTCTCGCAGGAGACAAACTCCCTTCGCTCTCAACAGCACACTCCGTCTCTGTCATGACTGTCAACATCTGGTTCCCTCAAGAAAATCTTAAGCCTCCTGGTTTCGGTTATCTTATCCCCAACTCCGTGGCCCCTGAGCTTAACCCTGAGCACGCTCTCGGTGTCTTCTTTGATTCTGACGTTCAGACTCGCTCCAAGGATGAGCCTGCTGGTACCAAGCTCTTCGTCCTCATGGGCGGCCACTACTACGATCGTCCTGATGTCACCCCCCCTACTGAGGAAGAGGCCATTTCCCAAGCTCGCAATCTACTCGAGCGTCATCTCGGCATCCCGCGCGGTGTTCCAGCTTATGCCACAGCCAATTTTGCTAGAGAGTGCATCCCTCAGCACTACGTTGGCCACCAGGATCGCCTGCGCGCTGCGCACACCGAGTTAACACAGAACTTTGGCGGGCGTCTTGCTGTCGCTGGTGGTTCCTTCACTCGCATTGGTGCTGTTGCCAGCCTGCGCGCTGGCTATGATGCTGCCGCCGCGGCGAAGGAGGGCCTTGAAGCTACGGGCCTGGAGTATCTTAACGACATTCAGCAATTTGCTGTCGTTGCGACTTCACAGATCCCTGTACGGCATTTTAAGTAGCGGGGAGTAATGCATGTATATACTTTGGTGATGGAACGACACCAGAGGTGTTTTAAAACGGAAGTTTGAACCTATTGGGACAAAAAGCTGTATTATTACTTGAGGGGCCATAGAAAGATGTAGGTTACTTGTTGCAGCTAGATGCAACAGCAAGTCAAATCCTTTACAATTTTGTCTAATCAGCGGTTTTGTTGGCCTGAACCGTAATCAATATAGTGGTATTCCGTGTTCATATAGAGGTATCATTAAGCTATCACAAAAACACACTCATCCGCTTTGTTTAAACCCCCCCCCCCCCATTTCGCCGCTCGTCTAATGATGATAATAAAATTAAAAAAAAAAAAAAAAAAAAAAGAAGCCCCTCCAACTCCATGGTTGATGGAAATTAAGCTCGTCGTAATATGTCCAGGTTGTTTGTTTTACTCCAAGATGACCACCTCCGAGTTGTTTTGGGAAGTCGAGCCAGCCAGTGGCCGGATAGCTTCGTCGATGGCTAGAAGAAGACCGATGATGCCATTCTCTGGTCGGCCTGTTGCTCCAGTGACGAGACCGCTCCAATCATCCCCCTTCCCATCCCAAACGGGCTTCAGTGCTGCAGAGAATTCATCATTTAAAGAAGGCCAGCCGCTGGAGGGAATCTTCCGCTCGATATGCCACCATGGCTCGCCTCGACGCTGCTTGATTTGGCCAAGGAATGTGATGCTGCGCTGGACCTGTTGGTTTCCAGGGCCAGTCCCGGCAAGGAGGTACTGAAATGACATCTCATCCGTTGAATTCATTATAAACTTGAATCGTCCCTGACGACGGGCTTCGATATCTGACCATGCCTCCCTGATCTTCTTGAAAGCTTCCATGGTTGGCAGGGACGCGGGGAGCCAGTCCATAAGAGCCCCAATACCATTCGCACCATTGACAAGCTTTTGCATCAAATCAGTGACTGGAAGATGAGGATTAGTCTCCTGCACCTGGATGTCAATATCATTGTTGGAGAGATTCAGTGCCACTCTCCAGAGACGCGAAACCTCAGCGTCCTCAACCGTCTGTGATGCTGGAGGTCCATAAGAGAAAGTCACCTCCTTCAAACTCACTGACTCGGCCTTGATAAAGCCCCTCGCCTTATCCAATGATTCAAAGAAGCTGACAAACCGATCCACGGCTTTGACCCGAGCCTTCAGGTTCTCCAAGATAGATAGTCCGATATTTGAACGCATTCGTAAGCAAAATTCGCCCGTTCGCGCTTTCCAAGAGACATCACGACCAACCATGTGGCCCTTGAGCATGGCGAACTTCGTAGGTTTGCGGACCTTGATGATAGCATCGGAAATGCACATGAAAGAAACATCTGAGATGGGGCCACCTGCACCAGAGGCTTCTTTGTCTACAGGCTCAACCCCCTTGAACCTGATTGAGACAATATCGTGCGCCCATGGTTGCCTGGTTGAAATGCCCGGTGTGGAAGCAGTTGGCGCAACTGGTCCAAGCCTAGCAGTCTCTGTACCAGCGTTGAACTCATTTGCAGCCTTTGCATTATCCTTCTCTGCCATGTTAAAGACCATGGATGGGAAGATGTCTGAGAGAGAGATTTCGAGGGTCGGGAGTCGGACCTGCTGGGGAAGAGACCAGTTTCTTGTGTCTTGCAGTAGGAACTTGATGTTGTGCCGATAAAGCTCGTGTTGGTCCACTGCCTGAGCAATCATACCAGTCGCGAACAGGGTTAGGTTGTTCCAGAACTCATCTTCAAGATGAGGATAGCCCTTATTGAGAGGAAGCTTCGATGACAAGCGATTCGACTGTCCATTTGCATTTCGGCTGCTATCAAACATGTTAGTGCATTGCAAACACAACGATTGCTACTTTATCCCAACTTACGCATCAACAAGCCACCAAGCATCCCCGCTCGGACTCAGCATGACCATAACAAACCAGTTTGGGTCCCAGCCAGTTCTCTGAAGCCAAATAGTTTTGGTCCATTCGCGGGTATTGGTCAAAGATCTCAACTCGTCCTTGCTCAGAGGACTCTTCTTGGTATTCCAACCTGTCGTGCTTCCGCGGCGAATAAGCTCATCTTCCATGACTCCACATCTCACATTCTCCAAGCATGTTGCGCCGTCATCTGCCGGATTCTTTCCGTTATTTAATAAATGCTCATGTTGAATAGTGAACTTCGAATGAGGCTTCACAGCGAAAACACCAGTTGTTGGCTCCACAAGCAAAGATGCGCTGTCTTTGTAACCGACCTGCATACTTAAAAATGAAGTCGCGGGATCATCGTGAGAGATGTTCAAAATCATAGCAGCATCTCGATTTTGGAAACGAGGGAAGGCCTGCAATCTGCTGTGTATGCTGCCCAAAAGGAATTCAACATGACGGCCAATAACCGTCTTCAGAAGGGTCTCGGCTGATAAATTGTCGGCATCGAAAGAGATATTCGTGTCCTTCACCTCCTTGTTGTCTCGATACCATTTCGCCATCAAGTGACTTGACGACTTGGGGTCAGGTTGGCCATTTGGCTTCCGACCGCTGTTGACGGCGATTAAGATCCAACTCTTCGGACTACCAAGCTGTGCGCGCGAAGTCCAATATTGAATTGCCAGCGCTCGATTGAGTGGCTCGACCTTGAGTGTTCCCGTCCATGAACCTCTGCTAAGACGAATTGCTTGTCTCTTGAGCTCGTTGAGCTTATGTGTGAGGACCAGTTCGTGTAGGAATTGATAACAGCCTAACAGTCCGTCTTTGCTGAGGATATCATTTACCTGCCCCTCTAGATAATTCTTCAGACCGTCAGGAATCGAGGATGCTGCTGGCTCAAAAGCGAACCGGAAGTCGATGAACCAAAACTGTTTCTCGAAATCTTCGTCTGCGATTGTGAGATCAACCTCGAATTCTCCCGCAACTTTAAAGGTTACTCGGCCGGAATCGATTTCGTAGTTTCTGAAGTGATATGGGATCTTGTCGAAATCTTCGAGGTTAAGTCGCAATGATAGTTGAGTATCGAGATCGCTGATCCATTGAATTTGTTCCTGTCGTGTTAGGGGGGGTGGCTCGATATAGGAGAGCTAGTAGCAAAGTCAGCTTGATCGCCGTCGTCTCGCGATGCGCAAAACCTACATCAGGCATCCAAGCGGCCTCTCCAGTTGACAATACCTGGAGGGCTGTTTTCAGGTCAGGACTTGGCATTCTCGCAAATGTCAAATCCCTTTTGACGTGACCCATAACATCCAGGGCTCCGGAGAACAAGACCTCTTGCCCTTGGAGGTGAAATCTCAGGTCAATAAGCTTGCTAACCATGTCGGCCTTTCGACTCCATTCTGTAATAACAAGCGCTTTGACCCATTTCCGATGCTCTCTCATAGCAAAGTTCAGTATCGATGTCTTCTTGGCGATATTTTCGCCAGATCCGTCTTCAACGTCGCTGTTCAGTACCGTCGAGTTTCCATTCATGGCGGCAGCAGGCAAAGGCATCTTTGCCAGTGCGGCAATCTGATCTTGGAGCGCATTGTGTGTCGATTGCGCGAGTCGCGTGAGAACCTTGGAGAGTGGTATATAGCCCTGAGTGATGTGGACTATTTCGCCGGCAGGATCGCTCATCCTGGAGGAGTAGGTGGTTGGTTGTAGTTGTTGATATCAGGGCGAGGTTGATGGCGAGAAGTCTTCAGAGGCGCTGGGGTAACGAATGAAGACCTGCCAGGTCATGTGAGAAGGTGCGCGCACGAATCATACATAAGGTTATAGAGTTTGGCGCCCTAAATTCTATTTTTTTTCGTGAAGGATCGTCTGTGTACGAGGTGTTGTTTCGTTGGCTAAATCGTTTGTTCACTTTTGGAGGAGTCTTGATTGCTGCTTCATTTGGCCGAGCGCTCGACACGCCTAGTCATGTGATAGGCCAGGCACAACTCAGCACAAAGGCTTTGGGGGCAAAGTAAAAGTTGCATAATCTGTTATGCACGTATTCATTAAATTTACCATCGTCAGTAGGAAAATAAAGAGCGTTTCTATAGCAAGGTAGATTTTGTGCTTAGTTTATTTGGCACATACAGTATGTCTTTTCTTATCTTGAAAACACATTGATGATGACACATACATCGATATTGATGCGCCTCCGTAATATCCATGATGTCTTTATGCAAGCCTACCGTGTCTTTCAACCCTTTGACCGTTTAACATCTGTGGCGTCCACGGCCCAAAACCACAGCCTATTGAAGTATTGGTAAGACAGGGCACAAAGAGCCTTGGTATCATGGCTATGAAGTCATTTCTATCCAAACTGGAAATGATCAATTCAAGGTTGAAATTGAAATTTTCATTTGATTGAGCGATTCGTAAGCAATGAGCCAATCCCCCAATGTGAACGCATCTAAAAAGTTCCCAGAAGCAAGTGCCCATCATTATGTCGCAAAAGTTACGACAACAGTTTCCATCGTTTTTTTATATAGAGTAAATCATTGATTGGTGTTTTGTTGCCTCGTCAGGCTTGGATATCATAGTCCGAAATCGGTCGTGACTCTCTCATTGTACGGGAGGCGTTATTAGCTACAAGAATTAGCAAACCGTTTCTGTAATTCGTCGCACCCAGACTAGCCTACAGGATGCAAGTTATTAAACTTACAACTTGTTAGGAGCAGCAGCATTGGTTGTTGGCCACTGGTAGCCAGCAGCGTCGCTGAACTTGTAACCGTAGGAGGAGGTGAAGTCGTCCAGAACAGCAGGACCACGAGAACCTATTAACAACGTAAGTAAAACTCAGCATGCCTCGTACTAGAAACATACCGTAAGGGTACTCCATGGGAATAATCTCCTTGTTGTCATCAAGGTAGTGGAGAAGAGGGGTGAAGATGCGCCAGCTGGCGTCGAGCTCGTCGTCACGGACAAAGTTGGACTGGTCGCCCTTCAAGCAGTCGAGGACAAGCGACTCGTATGCCTCAGGGATTTTGAGGTCGGAGAATCGTCGTCGATAGGTGAGATCCAGCTCGGTAACAACAGTTTGCATGCTGAGACCAGGCAGCTTAGAGTTCATCTTGATATAGACACTCTCATTGGGCTGAATGCGCATAACAAGCTCGTTTCGGGGAATGTCCTTAAAGATACCCGATGTGACGTCCTTGAACTGGATTCGAATCTCGGTCTTCTGCTCATTGAGAGCCTTTCCGGCCTTCATAATGAAAGGTACGCCATCCCAGCGCTCGTTCTTGATGTAAGCAACGAGTGCACAGAAAGTAGGGCATCTCGAGTCCTTGGGGACAGTGTCGTCCTCACGGTAGGCGGGCTTACTACCGTCAAGAGACTTACCGTACTGACCAATGATGACGTTCTTGGGCTCAATGGCTGGAATGGCACGGAGAACGCGAACCTTCTCATCGCGGATATCCTCGGCGTTGAAAGAGATGGGCCTCTCCATAGCCAAGAGAGTAAGGACCTGGAGGAGATGGTTCTGCATGACATCACGAACGATACCGAACTCGTCAAAGTAGCCCCCGCGACCCTCGGTACCAAAGGGCTCCTTGAAGGTGATCTGGACGTTGTCGATGTGGTGTCGGTTCCACGTGGCGCCGAGGAAAGAGTTGCCAAATCTAAGAATCAGAATGTTCTTGACCATCTCCTTGCCCAGGTAGTGGTCAATTCGGAACAGTTCCTGCTCGTTCCAATCAGGCTCGAGTGACTTTTGAAGCTCTCGGGAGCTGGCAAGGTCCTTGCCGAAGGGCTTCTCGACCTGCGGGGATGGTTAGCCCAACCTTTATCATGATGAGGGTATTTTCACACACAATCACACGCGCGACACCATTCTTGGGGTAGCAAATCTTCTTCAGGTGCTGTGAAACAATGGTGAAGACACTGGGGGGCAGCGCCATGTAGAAAAGACGGTGGTTCTCGGGGCGGCCCTGCTCAACCTCCTGGAGGTGCTGCTCCAAACCCTGGAAAGACTCATCCTTGTCGTACTGACCCGAGACGTAGGTGCAAAGCCCGGCGAACTCCTCGAGTTGCTGCTCAGTCTCCTTTGTGGGCGTCTTTATGTATGACTTGATGCGTCGAATGTATTCATCGTGGTCCATCTTGGTGCGGGCATATCCGACAATCTTGACATCCTTGGGCAGGAACTGGTTTCGATACTGAGGACATGTTAGTCGAGAGAAGAGCGCTTTGTCGACTGGACTAGTCACTTACAAGACCGAAAAGCGCAGGGTACTATCATGCAGCAAAATCAAATATGTTAGCACAAGCACATCGGTATGTGAGGGGCAGTTGGGGGAGCTCCCCACCGTCTTCTTTTTCGCCAGATCACCAGAAGCGCCGAGCACGACGATTGTCGTGTTCTGCTTGAGCTCCATGCATCTAGAAGAGAAATTGTATCAGTAAAGAAGTTTTTCCATTTGTGGTGTTCGGACATTGAGGCGTGAGGAGACGCGATCGTATCGCAAAACGCTCAGCGCGAGCATGATAGCTCGCAGCTAGAGCGCAAAGTCATGGTGGGGTTTTTGGAAGTTGATGTTGAGGGAGCACCTACGGATCCATTGTTGAGGTTCAAGTATGGACTGGGGAATGAGGATAAGCTGTACAAGACAAACGGGAGAGTGGAGGAAGTATGAGAGAGATCTGGAAAATGGAAATGGAAACGGAAAAGGTGACGAGGTTTTGGGGCCTGGCCAGGAAGGTTTTATGACGACGGGAGCGTCCAATGCCCGCCGCAGACCTGAGCACAGCAGCTGGGGGAGCTAAGGTAACAATCCAAATCCATCCACCTTCATCGATAGGTGGGATCCCTGCGTGAGCGATGGGGCTATGATGCAGTCGGGTCCCTAAAATCCAGAAGTGAAAGTCCCTAAAAAAGAGTGGGTGGATAAAAAAGTGTAGGTCCGTCCACTGAGTTACTTGACATGGAGGTATTCACCTCACAAGGTCTTGACTGGATCCGGTAATCAGGAAGCCATGGTGATGAACTTTGAATTGGTTATAGTCATGAATGTGTACTATTAGGCGGTGTCCTTGCGAGGGCATCAGTCAGACGCATAAGGTCGGTAGCTGTCTGTTCGTCTCGCGTAGCACAAATGTACCAGCGGCGATTCTATCTCCGGGCTCATCACAAACTATTCGCTTCTATTTTGCCTAAATTTTGCCTAAATTTTGCCTACCTATTTACACTTATGGAGTCCTTTTAAACTGACACTGAATCCATCCATTCTTCTCTCCCGGGCCAATTGCTTCAGGCGCAAGCGGTCGAATCGTTTCCGTGCTTTCGGGGCCATGCTACGCAACTCAATGTCTGACTGGATCTGTCGCGGACTTGACGTATGGTGTTTCCACACACTTCAACCCAGCAACCTCTCTGTGTTTATTTGTCTCAGCAGTACGTTACCAATATTCATAAGTATCAGCTCTTTCCTCCCCTCTCATGTCATTTTGTGATTCATGACCAGGCCCGCATCAACACAATGGCAACCGTTGATAGGACACCCAGACTTGTCCATTGCACAGTTTGATTTGTGCCGTGAGCATGACGAAGCATGATGCTTCTCCAACTAAACAATCCGACTTCTTTGTCAGCTTCTCCGGCATGCCCGGGCATCGATCCCTCACCGAGTCCTGTCCGTCCTGGCTTCGGCGGCGGTGGCGGTCCCTGGATTGCCTAACCAGCGAGCCGCCTAGCCCAGCGCAATTCTACCTATTCTGCCGCTCCCCCAACAGGGACACACCAAGGCCCACCGAGCCTACGTACAATCTGATTATCAAGACATTGGGGTGTCGGTGTTGTTCCCGTCTTTCACACACGGAGCGTCGTCCGTTACACGATGCCACTGCCGATTCCGGAAAGTGTAATAAGCATACTCATGTTGCTAATATTGATGTACATAGATCAGTAACGCTCACTAATAAAAGATGACGCTCAGATAGAGAAACCCCCAACTAAATCTCGTAATCTGGCGGCAAGCACGTAGACCAGAATCCGGTCTCACGGCGCAACCGCGGTGTCTCAGGATCTTCTCCATAGTTGTTAGTGATGGAAGTCTGTGACATGCAGCGCTTCGACTTGCCAGACAGGTCCACTGCAGATCCCTGGTCCCAGATATGTATCACCTCGACTGAGCAACTCCCAAGGTCTGCAAGCACCGAGAAACAATCTCGTCGATAAACTCCGATCATCAGATAGCCGGCTAAGAATCCGAATCTCTTTTCTTGCACTCCTGCCCGTGACGGGCCAATGTATTGATGAATCGCTTACTCGGTAATTATATAAGGTGTTCACAATAAATTATAGACCAAAGGCAATGTGGTCCAAGAGCGTAGTATCGCAACAGGTAGTCATTGGATAGCCGTTAGCATGCCAATGACATTACTTCCTCCTCTTCACTTAACTTTAACATAAAATAAAAAAGAACTCACATGTACAAAATGGTGAGCTCCGTCAATATCTTTGATGAGCTCATCTTGACCTGGCTTGCTCGGACACCAAATTCCGAACCACTTTGGTGCCAGGATCCACGAGCGCCTGCTCGGCCCCTCTCTCCCCGGTGTCGGCTTTAACTAAACCCCAAACCTTCACCAAGAAATCATTGGGGCGGGAAAGGTGAATGCAGGAATGATTCCATGCAACTGCTAATCAAGAAGTCCGGTTAATCGAAGGTAGTCAGCTGTCCTGAGGGAATTTATGGCATGGTACTTGAAATATATTCTACCCAGCCACGAGAGTCAACGTTGTTGAGTTTCTCGTGTCAACGTGTCACTTGAGAGAGTTGGAGAGAGCTTCAGATGTTGGTTGACGTCCAGGCTTACCCAGGCTCAAGCTGGACCAGCATTGCCACTAGGTACCTCTACGCTCATAGGTATGGACAATTTACACAAGAATGATAATGAGAATACTGGCACCACTTTCACCGGTTAAGCCATTGTAGAACGAAGTGTCTTCAAGACACAATTGATTCAGATTCATGTTCGTCATCCAGGATCAGCCCAGAATGTTTTCTTCCTGGGTTGGTGGTTTAAACTAAGGTATCTGCTAAAAACAGTAGATCAAAATCGTGAATGCACTAGCCACAACAGCCACTTCTTGTCCGCCGCAAGTGGTCCAGCACGTGATTTCTAGGGTTGACCAGGAAAGTGCGATTGGCGCACCCTCCCCACTCCACAGATCAATCACCAAACACGCACCTCACCAACGCGAAGGTCTTTCGTTCAAACAATCAGCTATCTACTAACCGCAGGTTGTTTGAGAGGACGGAAGTCATACCACAGTCAAGATGCCTTCAGAAGCCGGTCACCGACGTGAGTTTATCCCGCCCGCCAGAGAAGCGACGAGCGCACCGACTGGGCTCGACTCGCAAATTTGGAAATCTTAATATCGATGAATTCGTTGCTAACTTTGCATATAGTATACGTCAAGTGAGTAAAGCCTCCTGTCAGCCAGCCTGTCACGCATGCGATATGAGAAGGATGTACTTGCCTAGACAAGTGCGCACTCTTCAGATTTTCGATATCGATATTCCGCGAAGCCACGGCACGAACACAACGAGCGACAGAATTTTGGACTGACGATATTGGTTTAGGGGACGTCACCTGAGCTACCAGCGCTCTCGTCACACCACCCGCCCTGCTACCAGCCTGATCAAGATTGAGGGTGTTGATGACACCAACGCCGCCAAGTACGTCAACATGAGAGGAATGTCCCCAGTCGGTCTGGATACTGACATTCGTGATAGCTTCTATCTCGGCAAGAAGGTTGCTTTCGTCTACCGGGGCCAGAAGGAGATCCGCGGCACCAAGATCCGCGTGATCTGGGGCAAGGTCACCCGACCACACGGTAATTAATACTCGACCCGGTGAACGACGACATGAACAATCATCTAACGTATCTCTGCAGGAAACTCCGGCGTCGTCCGCGCCAAGTTCACCTCCCCCCTTCCCACCAAGTCTTTCGGTGCTTCCGTTCGTGTCATGTTGTACCCTTCGTCGATATAAAAAAAGGGCTTCGGGCTGGAGTTGGTAGTGAGGGCGGTTCTCATTTGGCTGCATTGGTCGAGGCAAGGATAAAACATATTGCCTTGCTTTGAGGCATTGAATTCAAAAAAGACGTCAAATCCCAACCCCCGAAAAGGCTCTGCACACCTGAGCACCTTCGTCTTGATGATATAACTTCATTCCCCTTTCATGAAACGGTTGGCGGAACTCGATCTCGCCCAGGGCAGTCCACTGGGAGGGGCTTCAGCGATGGAATACTTTTTGGTGGTTGGGATTCGGGACCGGTGTTCGGCTACGGTCGTGAATAGGGTACAAGCGAATCATTGATGAATGCCAGGTCCAGGGCCTCTATTACGGCAGTACACAGCGTTCCTGAAAGCTGGATTGTGATTTGACTCGTGCGGGGAAGTTTTGAGCCATGGTCGGCGTCTTATGATGAATCGGAAACTGCTTTTGAAACAACACTTCACAACAACCTCTAATGGCTCAACTCGTTCCCCATCTAACGGCTACGCAGACTCGGATACCTGCGTCGGGTTGCCTCGACGTGTTCTATGTAATGTGATATGCTGCCATATTGTTCGTAATATGCCATAACTCTATGAACGCATTCCACTTGCCTGCTGCTTCCACCCACCTAATGATCCTGGCCATATTGTGTATCTACTCGAACCAGCAGAGACCCATGATCCAGATGCTTCCGCCAGATGTGGCTCGGCCAATGTACTAAAGATAAACTCAAGGACACAACTCGCTATTGTCACACAGCTTCGGTCATGCTCAAGCGAGGTATATCACCATTGATAGATAATCACAACAATACAATAGGTGAGAAGCGTTGGACATGATGTAGAGGGGAGTGACGGGCGGATACAAATCCGACATCCTTGGTCAACGATGTTCAGTTGAATATTCTATGTTCAAGACTCGTACTCATATCATCCAGCAACATGTAGTGAACCTCGCTTGTAAACAAGGAGAGCGGTTCGACCAGTCTTCTCGTAGAGTCTGCATGGGGAACTTGTAGGCTCTAGGAGAACCAGGCGTAGGAAAACTGTATAGCATCGCGAAGCTGAACATTTGGCAACATCATCGTGAGTATGGTTTCTCATTCAGGTAACTAAGGTATAAATCATATGTTCGGGAAGAGGAAAGGGGTTTTTCAATCATGATATCAACCCAAGTATCAATATCAAGGGCCTGGTGCAGCAGTTTCACAGCATAGGATAACACATATACGAAATGCAATAGCTGTGATATCAATATTGACAATTCATTCGCCGCGGTAATATCCCGTCAGGGCAGATCCAATTACCTTCCACTTAAAGATGCATTGGCGTCTAGGATATTGGCGGCGGTCGGATCAACCTGTGTAAGTTTAAGCCCTACACTGCTCACATTATGAAGGTTCTCGGGAGTCAAGTTGCCAGGGCGAAACCGTTGCCGTTGAAACGGGACGGTCTGGATAGAGAGCACCCGTGGTTAATGGAAAATATTCCGACTGTATGAAGGCTGTCAAGGGGTCATACAACTACCGCTACTGTTTCCTCCATGGACGGCGTATTTTTTGCCGTTCCAACCTCGAAGAGGATGGTTGTCGTTAGGCCGGCCAGCAAGATCAAAATCGTATGCATGATAACTGCAGCTTGAGTCACTCGGGCATACTATCTGGAGTCTGGAGGCGAGCCAAGCAAAGCCAGAACCGAACTCAGTATCATCAAGTAGCAAGAAGGATCGTTTGGCCTGTGTGGTTAACGGCGCATTATGCATTGCGTTGGGGCCCAGCCGGAAAAGCCGGCCAACCATAGGAATTGTGTATGGCCAATACAGGTATTTTGAGTTCAAGGCATTGTGTTCAACGACGAATGTCTCGGAACAAAGAACCAAGGTTCAAATCCCGTCCCTCCTTGATAGCAAGTGTGTTTCACTGGGCGGAGATGGGGGATAAACAGGGCAGAGCAGAGTAGAATCGCGTCTATGTTCCAATATCAGCTCTACTATCGTCAGCTCCTGAGATCTATCCGCGACCTACAGTAGGACCGCTATCATCCACAACCTATGAGAAGCCGCCGCTCTATTTTAGCCTAGACGAAAACTCAACATCGATCGTCTCGACTTGTTTTTTTGTTTTAGCGCCTATTTTGCAGACCATATCTTTAAACTTGTCCCATTTGGTAGAAACACTAATTCCATGTCACAGGATGGGCAATTCGACAAGAGCAAAATGCCATACATATGCAGTCCAGATCCTCGCCTCCAGGCCTCCCTCAAAATCTATCGACTGAGGTGTCATACCTTAGGGGTTGGAGTGATTAAGAGTCCGGCAAGCTGACTTAACAAACCAACCAGATAGCAAATTTATCAACTCATGGAGGGTAGGTAGGGTCTGTCGTCTTTGTAGCCAAGCAACTAAACGAGCTTGGGTCTTGTGCCTTATTCGCTGGGGCTTTGCATAGAGTCTGACAGCAAGTTTTTCACAAAAATGGCGTTTGTGCAGCGTCCAAGCCGAGTTGGACAAAGGGCCGATCAGAAGGAAGCATCGAGATTCGAAATGGGAACCCTAAATGTGGCTGAGCTTGCACCCGACATAATAAGTATTGGTACCGCACCGTACCATATCATGATGGATCCATGTTGAAGAGACAACGCCGGAGATGGTGTGTGGGAGCCACTAACACGAGATAAAACAGGGGCGAGACAACCATCGACAAAGTCAAGATGACCTGGGAATTGCTGAGAGAGGCCTATAATAGGCGGTGATTAGTTACTAGGGCTCCATTCTCAACCTAATCCAGCTCCCCAGCCTCCCCTGCCTTTCAAGAGCCTGTGCTGTCGACCGACCGACCACCTTTTTCTACCTACCTCTAGTGCTGCATTGCATCGCACCACAGGCTACAGCTCAACTCAGTTCAGCTCACACAGCATGGGACAAAAATGCATCTGATCAGGTATTCATGCACAAACACGGAGCCTCAGAAGTCAAGACGTGGCATGGCATCAATAGCGCCATCCAGATGCCCGTCATGGTTCTTGGCTTTAGTCGGTCGAAACCAACTTTCTGCAAATATAATGGACTACTAATGTTAGAATGTGTACTGCGTACAGAGTGGGATATCTGACGGGATGGTACCGCCCATTGTCCATTGGAGGAGCCATTGAGTTTAATGGCTTAGCCTTCGGCTTACGACGATTACAGTGAAAACCATAAAAGTCAACATTATCAGCTACACAGGGTGGTAACTGAATTATTAGCCTCGAATGAGAATTCAAGGTACCGAACTTTGGTGCAAGCGGTTGCAACTCTGCAGCTATCATTCTCCCCCATTGGGCCACAAAGCTCCTGTATCCTCGTAAATGGTAAGCAACAGATGCAGATGCAGATGTACTGTATGTAGAGAGCCTGTCTGCATGTCGTGGCTGTCACTGCAGTAGCCGGGGAGGAAGGGGAAACGACGCGTCATGACCTGGTAATCTGGTGTGTCTCGATACTCTCCGAGTATGGCCTAGGGAAGGCCTCTCTGCCTAGGCTCTCGTCTTCAAAGGTGCTGCTTGAGATCTGATACAAACAGTTTCGGCAGTCGTAGAGGGCTCTATGTTGTAATGTTGAAGTTGTACGCGTATGCAATCGCCTCCAAATGGCCCTAGTCTGTGTATCAATTGTTCATATATACCAATATCGGTGTGGTGTTGAGCACCAAATCGTTCCTTTGGTTGGTTTTCATTAATGGAGTCGGCGAATACGGGAGCTGCGACGAAGCCGATTCCTACCAACTTAAACACGAACATCCCATCCCGACCGATGGGAAGGTGCCCTACTATCAGGCCTTAATAGAAGCATATCACCTCACTTAAAAACCTCTTGGCCTCTACGTAGTTTCCCCTCATTCTTCCTAAAAAGCTTCCTCACTTTTCATCAAGCAAAGATCTCGCATTCTGACTCTCGCTTCCTCTGCCTGCTCTTTGTTTGTCTTTCGTTTACTGGTTTGTGCTGAAGCTATCATCGATTCAAACCCATCTACAGTGGCAGATCGCTATTCAATAACCTATCAAGAACCTACCTAGACATCTCACCTGCGCATTCACGAGTAATTGATCAACGAGCAGGATCCCACTAATAGATCAACGCTTCCTCCTACGACTTCTACTACACATCGGCTATCCCCAGGTTTCCAACAAACTGCATCTGGCTTCGCGATATTAGCTCGATATCCAATCGAATCCCCAGACTGGCTTATACAACACCCTTCGAAATCTCCAACTCCGTTCCGTCACCTTTTTAGTGACTCGACAACACGCGAGGCCCACTATCGGCTGGACCCCTGTCCATCAAAAACGAGCACTATTGAGAGTCTCAGCAGCAAGCCACTCCGGACGATTCTTCCGATCAGTTTCAACGTGGCACGGCTCAATTCCCCTGAACTTCACGCCAGCCGACACTAGAAATTTCTAATTAATAGTGACGTCAAGAAAGTAAAGGTAATCGCCCAGGCCCAACGCAAGCACTTACGAAGCACTGGACTTGTTCGAAGATCCCTTTTCCGACGGATACCCCAACAAAGTGATAAAAAAAGATCAATCAAAGACGAAAGGGGATAAGCCCCATACTCAGGCACTACCAAAGAAACAACAAGCAGACCAAAAAAGCGGCAGTCACTTTACGAAGATCAGCCCCCAGCACGCCGATCCCACATCATTATCACGCAGCCACAGGCATTAGCATCAAAACGCACCCGGCGCCGCTTTAGCTCGCTTTTGAACACGGCCTGATAAAGAAAACAGCGATTCGCTTTCCCACATCCCGGTCAAATTTGTTGTACTGTTTCGCCGCCAGTGACAAGGGCAAGAACTCGGTGCCTCTCTATACATCGCATCGTTCTTTTGTGCTGTTGTCCGGTTGTTCAAAATTAAAGTACCAGTCCAGGCCAAGACCACAGCGCCAACGAATGATCACATCGTCCCGCGTACGAAGTCAGAGACCTGCAGCCACCGGCGACACATCTCACTTCTCACCTCACTTTGGCGTGCAGAGTACGGTATCATCGCCTTGTCTCCTTAGCCACTCGTTCTTTATAAATCCTGTTGTACCTGGCTCTTCTCTTGCAGTACAGGCGCCCGCCCACGAGCCATCCCCACCCCTTCCTATCTACTGGGATCTTTTCTGATACGATACGTACCCCCAAACTCCGACGCAACCGGGCCACACTATTGCTCGAAAGCCCCAGCCTCTCATCACAGCTTTCTACGCCAGCGACTCTTAATAAATCTCCACTCCCAATATATTCATCCCAGGATCCACGACAATTGCTGCTCTTCCTTGCTAGTAGCCGTTTGGTCTGGTTTCGGTCTTTTCTCCCCGACCGCGTTGCTCCTTGCAATCTCCAGTTTCTTATCCACAATCCCCATCGCATCGGTCGATTGCCTGCAACTCTCCGCCCGCCTTATCACGCTGAGACTCTAATCGCCAAGAGCCAGGGCCTTTCTGAGATCCATTGCGGCCAAGCACCACATCAAATAAAACAGTCGCCCCCCCAAGCGCCGCGACCATGGCTACCTCCACTGAACAGTATCGCCAATATCCACCGCCGCCGTCGAATTATCCGGCGCAGGATCATCAACAGCAGCAATATCAACAGACTGCCCCAGTCTCGCCGCGCAAAGGTTCGCAGAATCCGCCTGCCCACAGCCGAACGTTCAGCTTTCATTCTCAAAAGTCGCATAAGAGCTCTGGTAGCAAGGACTTGCAAGAAACCCACGCTGAGAAGGAAGCGAAGCGTTTACATAGCAAAGCGGATCCCACGTTAGCCATAAGCGAAGCAGAGCCATGTATGTCAGGACATCTCCTGAGTCTACAACAGGAAGTTCAGGTCACCTACTAACACCACAACAGCTGCCATCGCTGCCATGATGACCGAGTCGAGTTTTGCCCCTCTGCGGTCCATGCAACACAAAGATGCCTTCGGAAACTCTATCGGTGCGTAGGTTCGCTAGCATGCACAACATGACACCACTGACAACTCATATAGCGGATCCCGACAAATCGAACCCGACTCGAAACAGATGGGAGCGCCCATTAGACACTATCCGTAGTTTCGAGGCCGCAATCGATGGTGGTTACTCACGCAAGTCTCTCTACCGAGCGGGTAAGTTAGATGTCTAGCATCAGATACAGTCAACTTATTAACACCGCACAGAAACGGATTCACAGGCCAACTGGAACAGGCGGAATAGTTCTTATAACAGTCAGCCTCGCTTCCCTCGCGACAACTACTACAACAACCGCCCCGTTTCCTTTAGACCGGAGAATCAATTTGAGAATGGGTCTACCCGAAGCAACTACTTTGATGGGCAAGCTTATAGCAATGGCTTTGGCACTGGCCCATCTCGGCAACGGATGTCTAGAATGCAGTCTGAGCCACAGTACCAGAGCGACCACGATCAGAATATCTATCCTCTCCCCCACAAGGACCGATCATACGAGACGGTGACTTCTGCTGCGGGTAGTGGCAATTCGGATCACGCAGGCTATCAGACAGACCCTACGAGCAGCGACAACAGCTCAATTGATCGGACGATGCCGGCTAAGCGCCGCGAGCCCTTGAATGAGCATGCGTCCGGCTCATATCAGCCTCAGCATCCATACCAGTCACGCCCTTGGCCAGCATCTGGTTCTGGTGTGAACAATGAGGGACAACCTCAAGTACTACCACCTTCGCATTCGCAGCCTCCTACGACACAGGCTCAGGCCCCAATTCCACCGCAGAAACAGAAGAATACCCTTTTGAGGAGGACATCAACTCAACAGTCGGCACACCAACCTCAGCAAGCAGCTAACGGGGACAAGCGCAAGAGTTGGTTTTCTCGCAGGTTCAGCAAAAACTCTTAAAGAGCCAGCGGTTCAGTAATGACTGTCAACGTTTGAAACGAACACGAAACAAACCTTATTATGCAACTACTTTCCTTTGTCGATACCCGTTTTCTTTGATATTCGACGTCGAATGGCACGATCGAACAGTACTTGAAGCGCCTGTACTATTCGACGGATTTTGCGATGGCCCCCCGGAGTATGCTGCCATGCCTCGTGCTTCGTCCCTCTTATAGGGCAGAGCGGCAGATACTGTTTAACTTGGGTCAAATTGGTGTACAGTTGTGACGATACGGTTTATTTTTTCCCCCATGGGATAAGGCGAAGCACTTGAGTTTTATTACGGAATGGTACATTAGCAAACGGAACTGTACGAGGCGTTGGCAGGTTAGGCCTTGTGTAGCCAACCCTTTTGGGGGTATCCTTGAGGAGCAGGGCAGAGGATGGATCTACCACCACGATCATCATGAATTATACTCACACTTGAGACGTACATAGCATATACACGTGGCTGTAGAGGTCATCCAGGCATGATGGTCCGCCCAAGCTAGCGAGGCATGGTCATGAAGATGACCCGAGAAAATAATTGAGACGGTTGCCCCTGAGACTCTTCTTTTGCCGGATAGAAATTTATGAAAGAGTGAATCAACTTTATATATGACGCTGTGTCTACTTGTCCTTCTTGCTCTCTGGCTTTTGTTTGTCCGACTGATCCTCTTTCATAGCTACAATAATGTATCCCACAAGGACGACATTGGCCAAGACAGCAGCCAAGCCACCAGCCAGAGAAGAGTTTCCTGTTTGTGATTAGTCTCGATGATGACACGTCGGGGTAAAAAGATATACCACGAAAGACGGTATTAACAGTGAGGAAATAGGAACCAATGGGGACCACAATCATGGCAAAAGTGAATGCTAGAAGCTTGTAGATAACTTGGCTGTCAAAAGTGTCAGTTTAGATCGATGCGATCGATGTAGTGTACAAGATGAGATAGGTGGCAATAATGGCAGTTTGAATAAGGTAGATAAATAGAAAACTTACCTGGGAACGGCAGGAGCAGTACTGGAATTCTCATCAATGGGATCATCCTTATCAAGGAAGGTCTTTTCAGTAGCAACAATGCGTCGAGTGGCCATTTTGAAAGTGTACAAGAGGCGGCTGAGGCTCGGTATCGTCTTGTGTGCTGTAAGGTAGTCGAGTTGAGGATACTCAATTGAGCTGTGAAGGTTAGAGGTGGGTCCCCACTTGCACGTGCGACTAGGTGAGCTTGAGGATAAGAAGCACTTAGCACGAGATGATCAACACGCGCCATCAGATAGAAAGTGTGAAATTTTTTGTTCTCACAATGAGTGAAGGTCGATAAAGAAAACCAGTATTCGTCTAATTGCCAACTCAATCAGACTATCTTTGTTTTTCTTCCCTTACTGATTCAATTGACTTCTTACGACCTTTCTTTCATTTTATGTATCAAACACTGACGCGAAGCTGAAATCTCACGTGACTTCGTGATGCAGTTGATGCGGGTCGCGTTAAAGATTTGAGGGCACTTCAAGAAAATATCCACCTTCACTCGCTCACTTCACGCCCCTCCAGGATTTGGATTGGGATCCCCTTGGCACTCGCAAGCACCACCATCTCTCACTCTCCGACTTTAACCCATTTTTTCTTGATTTCTTCTCCTTTTCTATTAATCATTCTCCTTAATGACATCGGTCTGCCACTTTCATCCAGTGCTCTGTTTTCTGTTGGCCGAACGATAAGAAGGGCAGAAAATAACAGACCAAACGCTCAATCCGTTCATTTGCAGTGACAGCCCCCGCCCTGGACGATCCAAAGTACTGCTAGCCTCGATTTTTACTCCTATTGTTTCGTATGCCCATAATAATTCACCTACAATTATAATGGCACGAAGCTCTTCACCCTTGCCAATCCGGCATTCAAACGCTCTACCTCGCACCCCATCGCTCGCTCGCAATACAATAACCATTGACGATGCCGATGAAATAACGGATACAATTCCCTGCTCTCCATCTGCCTTTTTTCGAGGCCGAGATACTACAACACAACCAACACAAGTCCTTCAGAAACCCGGACTTGCACCAATGCGAAGCTCCTCTCCTGCAAGCAGCATTGTGGAAGTTCCTGCATCATCACCCTTCCAACAACCTAAAAAGCCTACACCTCTTGGTAACACTCTTGGTAGCAGAGTTGCCCCTCTCGGCACCTTTTTTCGTCCTCCACAACGGCCTCCTCCTGTAATGACCAACAAGCGACCGGCTGTTGAGCCTATCAATCTCATCTCTGACGATGAGGACGACCTCACACCTCCCCGTGGCGATATTCGACCGACAACGTTTAAGGCACAGATTTCGGCATTCGCGTACAATCCAGAATCAGAGAGCTCGGAAAAGGCCATCAAGACCAAACTCCGACAGATTTATGATGTTTACGGAGACAGAGTGCCCTCGCACAAGGCCAAGGAGGCTTTGAGTGCATGCAAAAACGATCTCGCAGAAGCAATAGATTATCTCGAACGACAAATGCGTCAGTCCAAACAGCCGGCGCCCAACCCTAAACCTGGCAGACGTCTGATTAGCAAGGCGGCTCTCCAATCATCAGCAGCAGCGAACCGGGCCAGCTCGCGCTCACGCACAGCATCCCTCAGCCCTGAAAAGAAACCCCGACGGCGACTAGTACAAGGTCTCCGAAAGTCCTCGATCCCTTCGTCTCCAGCATTCCCGTCGTCTCCCCCCGCCCATGCCTCAAGCGACGATCCGCTAATTATTGACCTTGTCGATGATGGGCAGGAGGATACGTATCAGGCGGAGGCATCGCCAGAGCCTTCAGACGATGAGGATGATCGGGTGCTGACTTGTCTCAACACAAGCACTGTTCAAGAACTAGCTGCCATGACAGGCATGAAAGAAGAGCAACTTGCTTGTATGATCGAGAAGCGACCTTTTGATGACATCTCGAAGGCTAGGCGTGTCACCGTCGGTAAAAAGCCTGGCGCCCGAAAGGCTTCCAAAGTCAGCATTGGAGAGAATGTTGTGGAGGCTGTCGAGGTCTTTATTGATGCAGTTGCCGCAATCGACAATGTTGTTGGCAAGTGTGACCGCGATGCAAAAGATATCAGGCAGCAGCTTGATACCTGGGATATCGATACATTCGGACATAGTAAGCGAGAGCGACGCCAAAACTCAGACGATCTGCCTCCAACCCCTACAAGCATCAGCGCGCCCAGATACGTGCGCCCGCCTATTGCCCAACAACCCAAGTACATGGATGGGCATTGCCGGATGAAACCTTTCCAGCTTGTAGGCCTAAATTGGATGTCCCTCCTCTACAAGTTTAACATAGGCTGTATCCTTGCCGATGAGATGGGGCTGGGCAAGACTTGTCAAGTCATTTCACTCATGTGCCACCTTGTTCAGGATTATGAGGAGAGCAAAGATGGAAAACGAACCCGGCCTTGGCCCAATCTCATTGTCGTTCCCCCAAGTACCTACAACAACTGGCTAGGAGAATTTGAGAAATTTGCTCCAGGCCTCTCGGTGATCGGATACCGAGGCTCTCAGGCAGAGCGAGCTGAGATCGCGTCTGAGATCGAACATGATCCCGAAGCCTTCCACGTCGTGCTTGCAACATACTCACAAATTAACAACGACGCGGATATTGAGGCTATGCAGTCTATTGGACTGCACACAGCCATTTTTGACGAAGGCCACAAGATGAAAAACCCTGAGACTAAGATATACAAAGATCTTCGCCGTATTCCGGCATCATGGAAAATGCTCCTCACAGGGTTTGTTACCTCTGGTTTTCTCAATGGGCGCTTTTGCTAATGTCGTATAGGAACTCCCGTTCAGAACAATTTGTTGGAGATGACCTCACTCCTCAACTTCATAAACCCCGATATTTTCAACGGTTGTATGCAACACATTCAGTACATCTTTAGCCAAAAGGTCACTATCAGAGACGTTTCAAACCGTGCTTTTCCGTTCAGTGAGTGTTTTAAGCGAGCCCAGATCTATCTTGGAGCCGTTCCATTCTTCAGCGTCGGAAAGACCAAGTTTTGTCAGATATGCCTCCCAAGATCTGCAATGTCGTCCGCTGCGACATTGACGAGACCCAGAAACAAGTGTATGCCGAGTACGACGAGATGTTCAAGCTTGAGCCGTCCAAGCGCGTCACAAAAGTCCGTGGCCGTGGAAATGACCAGAACAATTGCTGGATGCAGCTTCGCAAGGCAGCACTTCACCCGCTCCTTTTCAGGCGCCATTTTGATGACAAGAAGGTTGAGAAGATGGCTCGAATCCTGATGGATAGCGTTTCTCAGGATGACCTCCGTCAACCGGACATAAAGCATCTAATCCAAGAACTCAAGGACTCTTCAGATTTTGGACTTCACCTCTGGTGTCGTGACTACCCAGGCCTTCTCGGAAGGTTCGACATCCCTCCAGAGACTGAGATGGACAGCGGAAAGGTGAAGAAACTTCTCGAGCTCATCAACCAGTATCAGGAGAACGGTGACCGAGTCCTTGTATTCAGCAAGTTTTCTCGCGTCATTGAGCTGCTGCAGGAAGTGCTCGCTCAGCTGAATATTCAGCATCGAGTCTTGATGGGGAGCACCCATGTTGTGGAGAGACAGACGCTGATTGACGAGTTCAATGACGACCCTGATATTCCAGTGTTCTTGCTCACAACCGGAGCAGGTGGCACAGGTATCAACCTCACGGCTGCCAACAAAGTCATCATCTTTGACCAATCGGATAACCCTCAAGATGACATCCAGGCCGAGAACAGAGCCCATCGCCTTGGTCAGAAGCGTGACGTCGAAATCATTCGACTTATCGCTTCCAATACTATCGAGGAGCTCATCTACAAAGCTTGCCAGAAGAAAATCGAGCTCGCAAACAAGGTCACTGGTGCAGTGACTGACGAAGATCCCGGTGTGACAGAGCAGACCCTCGAGACAGAGGTCCGCAAGATGCTCATGGAGGAACAAATGACGCCTCCTTAGGAAGGGGGAATGTTCTCCTGAGCAATTGTCCAAGAGCCCGCACCTTTCCCTACACATTCATATATTGTGTCACATCTTTCTCCACGATCTACCTCTACTGTAAGAACTTCATTCTCTGCGCTGCATAGCAGAGCGGCTTGTGTATCAACCTCGTTGGCTTTGCGTTGCATTTTACGGTTTGCTTGAACGGTTCATGCCCTATATTCCTCCCAGCATCATAGCCCCATAATGATGGCGGTTTCGTGTCTCGAAGCACAGTGGTTCTGGGTTTTTTTTTTTTTTTTTTTTTTTTTTTTTTTTTTTTTTTCAGCGCTATAGAGGGTTTGTACGGTTTGCTCATAATACTTTTACGAACGTCATGGCATGGCAGGAAGCAAGGGGTGTACAAGACGGATTGCTACGTATTCTAGAAGCTCATGGTATTGCTAAGGTATTACCATGACTACGCATAAGGCTATAGATATAAACCATCAGAGCATAACGGATGCTCCAGGAGATCAAATGAAATTCATATCACATAAAACTACACTTTCATTGCATTGGGTAGATTGATTAGTCTGGTATCATTAAACAGACTCTAATGAAAGGGGAATATCTAATTTCAATTCCACATCAACAATAAACAACCTTTATGGCGTTACCCAGCAACAGTGGTAACCCCCCGTCCCGGCCCGTCGCCGCCCGTCCCATCCCCAGGCCCACGCCCACGCTAAAGGCGAGAGATCGAACAACGGAAGAAGGATGGAAGGCGAGAATGAACAGACCCTGAAGTCACCTACCTAATGTGCAATAAAATCCGCACACTCGACGCCGTGATACGTCCAACGACTACTTATATACGTACCTTGGTTAGAAGAAATACAGAGACTCGACTAAACTAGTAGGTAAGGTTATAATGATGTATTTCGTTTGTTTTTTTTTTTTTTTTTTTTTTGTCAACTTATGGAAATTCTTCCACGCTTGCCACCAGTTTTCAATTAACCCCATCTGCTGGTTACGTGTGTATTTGTTTCCCAACAAACCACCAAACTGTCTAACTCGACAATGACGTCCAAGCTCGGAATTTAACTCTGACTTCGTGGTGTGAAACGTACAAACGGACTTACGATGATGAAAATTAGGACAAGTACCAAATTTCATGTATATTGATGCCCGATTCGATGGTCTGTTCGTGATTTCCGGAGAGACCGTGCGCCTGGTCCATGAGGAATGCGGGATGGGCGATAGGCGACGCACGATGTACCATGGAGGGATAAACATACGGGTGAAGAACGAGCTGAAGAGAAATTTTTGATGTACTGGCCCAGCTTGCCCATTCCCCAGTACCTGAACATCGACCTCGTATAGCTCATTAGACCTGTAATTTTTTGATAAGATTTCTCGATAATCCAGCCACGATAGTAGTATTGGAACAATATGTAGAGGCTGGCGCACGCAATATTGAACCCTGATGGAGACCGTGATGGTGTGGTCAAATTCACTGCGACCTAGAGTAGCAAGGATGCACAGAGGACACCAGTAGGCAAGATTAAGTGAAATGTGGAACTTTTGGCGTTCCATTGCAGATTCTTGATATCTCTAGCACCAAATTCCGATTCTTGACCTAAAAAAAAAAAAGAAAGCAGATGTGAAACTTAATAGACGCACGCATTTACGCGTGGGGATATCATTACAAAACGTGAAAGAAAATATCTAACTCCAAGGGCAGCCCATTGCCCATGTTATGTCCTGTAGGCCTCTTTTCTTTGTGCTCGCTACCGATGATGCTCGGCCGAGACTTGCGCTAAAGATCAAATGTATAAAATCATGTACGAGAAAATATTCTGGTAGATCCAATTGAGGTTGCTTAATGTCCTGGTCGTGACTTGAGACCGATGTCACCATTGAGCAACAGCGTCTTCCAGCGGCGGTCGACAGCATGACGATCGCGGCCGAGATTTCGGGCGCAGTCTTGCCATTCTGCCTTTGACAATCTAAGCTTCTCTAGCACGATTTCGATGAGGATACGGTCGTCCTCGGCGCTCCAGTCCTCTTCATCGGAGGAATCTTCCTCTCCGAGAAGATGTCCGCCTTGTCGAAGATGCATGTTGTGGAAGTCGGAACGGTCGAGACCGAGAGGCAGCTGCTCGGGGGCGATGCGCGTGCGCTTTGGCGTTGAGGGCGCGACTTGCTTGATTGGGCGGCCCGATGGTGACTCGCTGCCAGACTCGCTTGCTGATGAATAGCGTTCCGCCTCCTCGTCGGCAGCACGGCGCCTCTTGTTAAGAGCACGCGGTGCCGCACGCTTGGTTACCTTCTTGGGACCGACTGGCTCGCGGCGTTGTGGGCGTGGACGGAGGCGCAGCTTCAGAGGAGGTGCTGCATGGGCGAGCGGTGGAGTTGGTAATTGAGCGAGCGAAGGAGTCGGGCGAGGATTGGTGATAATAGGCGCAGGTGTTGATAGTAGTGATTGGAGCGAGCGACAGGTGGTCATGATATTGGCGAAAGATGCGTGCGACGAGAAAGCCGGAGGGCTGGCAGGAGGCGAGAAAAGAGAAGGTTGCAGTCGAGAGATGGGTTGAGTGCGACGCATCGCAGGGCAGCGCGGACGGGAGAAGCATAG
>NC_030986.1:1961368-1988145 GCF_000149955.1 Fusarium oxysporum f. sp. lycopersici 4287
GGGTCCCAGGTCCCACCTACCGTCGGGGTCGTTGGGTGAAGCCTGCGCACCCAGCGGAAGGAGCCACCAGCAGGCGACAAGTACCCTCTGGGCTTGTCTCGGGGTGCAGATACAGTGCAGACACCAAGCAACGTGGACCCTCCCGTGAGTTTTGAGTCGGTTCGCGCCCGTTTTAGCGGCAGCGGTAAAGTAAACTTACCTTATTAGCTACCAAGTGACTGTGAGGTACTTTGCTGCCTGTCGTACAGTAGGTACTGTGGTAAGGGTCAAGGACCCTGTGCACCACCTGATCGCCAACACCCAGGACAAATGTTCTTTGACGATGTATTTTGGGCTTAGAAAGCCCACATAGATGATAGAACCCCCCCGAGCACTCCGCCTCCAGGTGTCGGGAATCAATCACACATGGAAGGGGACAAGGGTGTCGCAGGGGGGCAGGTGCACGTCCGTAGTATGTGCCTCTGGCAACGCAAATACTGATCGCTGCTTCCGGGTAGTCACGATGGATTTTTACAACGGTGGTCGGACTACTGGCAGAGAAGGAACGAAAGACCCATGCTTCTCGCACATGATACATGTTTCCTTGCAGGTGAGGTATATGTTCTGCATGTAGATCCTTGCTAGAGCACTGCACACTGTACGGAATCGACCAAGCGTTGGTGGGTGTCCAGTTGGACGATGACACTTGAGACATCCTGGACAGCCTCGATCTTTGTCTCAGCACACTCTCTTCTTGCCCGGAAGCATCAGGACATTTCCATGACACGGCACGAGATGGCATATGTCTCCTTTCTTTCCTTTTCGATTGACCTTTTAATTTTACATGTGCGTTGCTTCGAGAGATATCATGCTCCGCATCTAGGATGATACTATCGAATAATACATCCCTCTCTACAACCCTTCAGCTTCAAGATCAATACAGCCATGGTGCCATAGGGTAGAAAGTAGGCCCCCTTCTTGCTAACCCTTCATCTGTTCCGTCTATTGGAGTGATTATTGCCTTTCGTAACGTCTTTTCAACCGTTCTGACATCAACCGCCCTGCATATTCGTCCCCATGTTTCTCCCTCTGTTTGACCAAAAAAGCAATAAACCTTCACCCATCCCTTCTCTGTGATCATGCACGAAATAACCAGGACATCCAAGACAAGCAGATGTAGATCATTTTCTCACAGCAGCTGAATATATGCTGCAGCGTTAATGCTTGTGCGTGTCAGGAACCCGAAAGGTGAAAAAAAAACAAAGAAAGAAAGAAACGGGCAAAACTGTACACATCTCCACAATCATACGACGATGCTACTCTTCCCGTCTATTCTACCTGCACCGGGATACGACACAGGGTCATGTTCCTACCACACATGGAGCATTCTTATTTATCTCAGTTCCGTATTGTCTTTTTCTCTTTTCGTCAGGGCCCGGCCGACAAACATAGACGTACAGCAATCAAATGGATCAACATGGCAATATCCAAGTCAATGGCACATAGCGAATAGACCACCAACACATTCTCGCTTCCTTGTTTAACTTGAGCCCTCTCTTCCACAATAATTCCCTCTGGGCTGAGGAACTGACTAGTGTTCACAGGTTCTCTAGAACCACCGCCTGCCCTCGACGTCCGGTTTGGGCTTGATGCCCTACCTGACTCAAGACATTCAAGCTACTGTATTGTATGCATCGCACACATACAACTTAACTTGCAAGGGTCTAATGCAACCAGGCACACCAGTTAGAGGTTTTTTATGTGCTACTGCGTACTAACTTAGTTTCTTGACTTGAAAAGAAATGTATGCATCGGGCAACGTTGGTTAATCCTAAACCAGGCGCAGGCCGTGTATGACTTCGCTTGTCAAGTTGACACAGACAATTTCGACGAGTCGCGCTTGTTCATCCACACAAGAATAAGTTTGTTGCCATATTGCTACTTTGTGCTACGCTCCCCGGTCGGTTGATCCAGCAGACCAAGCTGAATCAATCAGGTAGTCCCTGAGAGAGCAACATTGGTGCACCTCGGTCACACAAGAATCTGCCTGATAGATGTCTAGTTCAAAAACTCTCCGCTGACGCACCAGCAGTGGAGGGAGGGATATTGGTATTCCTCGCTAGTTACCTTGCCTTGGCTGGTGGGAGCGAGCCGTCGCGGCACGGGCTAGGACCATCCCATGGTTCCCATCTCATCCATACCCTTCCATTCCTTTGCCGTACCGTTCGCTTCCACGTTGATGTGCTGCAGGGTCCTATGTTGTCAGAGCTCCCGAATGACGGCAGAAGCCTGCTAAACTGTATCATGTCTGCGGCACCAATTCATTCATTCCTTAATTCATGTTCCTTGATGCGCACACACTTTCGCCTACCTTCCACTACCCGCTTCTCCCATTCTATAACAAACCAGCAACGGTGGGATCAGCTCCAGGTGTCGAATAGTGGGGGTGTGTGTGTGTCTGCGTGACCTTTTCCTGTTACCTCCTTTACAGGTGAGTCAGTGAGGTCATGCTCCGTTTCAAACCCTACCGCCCTTTGTTCTTTTCACTTCTCAACCGCTTTTGGAAGAAGCAGGAACGCGCGAATTGTTGGCTACCTTGCCTGAAGGCACTTTACATAGGCACTGTAACCCTCGAAGGCGAAGTTGTCTTCACACCTAAGTCAGTTAGTTGGCTTATGACGATGCAAGTACTTGCGAAACAATCACTCGATCGCCAATGAATATTCGATCTCCTTGATCGAGATCTTGGAGTCCCCTCTTTTTGAAGTTGCACCATCTGTACATTTCTTCCCCTCTCCATCGTTGTTGCAATGCTTCATGATAAGTTAAATCTACCCCCATGATACAAATATTCAGGAAAATGGAGACCCGAGTATGCTGCGTTCTTTGCCAGATCATTCACCGCCTGTTTACAGCGCATGCCTCTCATTCTCTTTGTCATTGGCCCTGCAGCGTAGTCCTTGCTCTTGATATCGTCGCGCGATTACCGCACAAGTCGCGAGGGAGACGCGTGTGAGGTCAGTAAAAACGCGTCAAAACGCGTCAACGCGTTAATTGAGACATGCATGATCTCCCGGGGTGACCAATAGAAGAATACGGAAAGATGGGTATCAGTGGAGAAGCAGCGCAACCACTTCCGAGCATGGTCAATGCGTACATGAAGTACCTGTTGGGCTCGACATGGGTGGTCGCATACAGTGCTGTAGTAAATTTCCTTACGGCCTTACCCTGGAACCAAGAATTACCCGCAAACCTTTTGTCTTCTACTTCTGTAACAAGAACGACGTCAATAGTGAATCGTTGATTGGCAGGTTGGCAATATTCCTCTGGGCTTCACGGACCACATTGCGTCACAAGCCCTTCCCTCTCCCTCAGCTACTGACATGTCCGGCTTCCGAAACTTGGATAACTCGAGCTGGATGGTATCACTTTGTCTTACAGGAACACCCCTTGGAGGGGAACACAATTCAGGACAAGTAAAACTTGGTAACATCCGCCTCACGGCTGACAATTATTGCCATCTCAGGCAATCAGTCTGGGTAACCATTTTTAAATATAACAATTACCGGACTTTATCCATAAATCAGTGTGAGCGGCATCTCAGACCTTCGGCCCCAATCTTCCCACCCTTCGGTCGTGATGGCTTCTATCTTCCCTTGCCCAGACTCATCATACAGCTAGAATGCCCTAATCAGATAAAAGAGAGACATGTAAACACACCAGACGCGTCTTAAGGTGATACAGTAAACATATCAAGAACCCCTCAATTCAGCTCTCTGTCTCATCATCAAAGACCCTCCCTGCCCTCGATCGAGCCAGTGGAGGAAAAGGAGAGGGGTTCCTTTGTCCGTGTACATCTTATCATCTCTCCCTCGTGAGGAAATTGCTTTTCTTTGTTAATAATGCATCATATCGAGATCTGTTCGTTCCTGGCTAGTGGCGGGCTTCCCGAGTTCTGGGGTCAGATGCCAGTGAAGTGACCGAAGAACGAACCCTTTGGACTTCTCTGTCAATGTCTTTGCTGGATTGATTACCAAGTATCAAATCTAGACTTATTCTAATTACACAACACTTCTCTCTTGTGGTTTTTGAGCTCAGAACTCGGAGGACACTGTCTACCATAAAGCCGGCTACTGATGGCTTATATACAAAACGGTCGAAGCTTGTATCAACCATCACCATTGATCAGTGAACTCAAGTAGAAGCGTCCACTCATCGAACCGATGTTCGCCATTCCCCCCTTTTCATCACTCGTCGGTCTGTGTCACAACGCCTCGTTGTTGCTTTGGTACGAAAATGTCTCTACCTATCCTGCCCCTTGCATGTTGTTTTGAGTTTTGTAGTGTGGTTAGCTGGTAGGATGATCAGTTTCTATCAACAACCAATTAGGTTGTCAAACAATAGAAACATAAGTGATTACTTACAACAAAACCAAGGACAACATCATAAGATCAAGTCTATATCAAGAATTAAAAATGGGCTATGAGATGGTAAACTATCCCTAATAAGTAGGTATGCCTTCAATGAATTTTGTCAATGTAGCTTACCCTAGACATGGACAATCTGATAAACTTGTCTCCAGAACCCCTTGCATATGCATATCGAGGGAGCTTTGCCCCATGGTGCGTCCATTGAAGGTAACTTCAAGGGAGTCAGTCCTATGAGGATACATCGTTCTGGGGTTAAGCTGTTAGAGCTGTATGATGTGCTCAAGTTCATGTGCTTAGCCCGATCTGCTAGTCCATGCAAACCCGAAGTAACCACACGTTACACGTATTGGCAAGTTCAAAAGGTCAACAGATAAAGGTCAGGCTGGTATCATAGCCTTCATTCACGGCAGGCACTGTATTACTATATCATGATTATGTCCAAGTCACGTCTCCTACGAACGCCAAACACAAGATGATAATTACCGTCAACCCACTCCACAGTCTCACTTCGCTCTCGATGTCGTCAGATGTTGGGACTCCCTATTTCAATAGTTTCCACCGCAGATACAGGGAAAATTATACCAAAAGATCCCAGCCGAGCTGATGGATCACATAACCGTCAAATTACATCTCCTCATGCTATGCTGCTACTCGAGATCAGGCTCCCCCTTTTGATTCCAAAAACACGATTCCAACAGATGAGCATCCGTGCCAAACAAGGGTAGCGACGGAGACGAGGACAAGAAGGCGCCGTCAAGCGTATCGTCCAATATAGAGAATTTGGGCCATGCGAGATGTGATGTATGCCAAAATGGAAAAAGAAAAATAACGGCGCTGAAAGAACTTGTCGTTACTGCTGACAAAAAACAGCATAACGGAAGGCGGGAGTTATGTCGTTTGCATTTTCATAGAGGAAGCGTAGTCGTCGTTGATTAGTTATGCTCTTCATATTAATCCCGGAGCAGGCTGTCACTCGCCCACTGCCATTACATAACGATGCAGTCCTTGTCGTCCTTGGGATTTTTCTGCATCTTGCCGTTTCGTGGAGGGGCAACCTCCATGGGAGTACCCTGGCCGCTGACAGCTGCCTGGATGATGGCTAACCGTTGCTTGGCTCGCTCTTCACCAGCATCGGCAGCTTTGACGTACCAGACATTGGCTTCCAAAACGTCACGTCGGCATCCGATGCCCATCTCCGTAAAGTAGCCGACGGCGTATTGTGCCTTCACGAAGCCTGCACCATGGTTAGCTACCTCATCGTTTACACCGCATCAACAAAACACTCACCTAAGTCGGCTGATCGACGCGCCCACTCATAAGCCTCCTCCTCATCCTTTTCAAGGATCGGGGGAGCGCCGACCATGTACCACGCACACAATCCCATCATGGCACCGGCATGTCCCCTTTCAGCAGCGCCAGTATAGAAGTGAACGCTGAGAGCCGGATCACGAGGGCAGTTAAGCAGGCCGTGCTCATAAGCATCACCCAGTCGATAATTAGCCTCAGGGTGGCCTAATTCCGCAGCCTGAGTAAAGAGCTCGGCAGCGTGGATATCGTCCTTGAAGATATCTGCACCATACCCATTCTCATATAAGCAACCAAGTTGATACGGCGCGGAATTGTACTGAGTATCGGCCGCTTCAGCAGCTAGCTTCATCCACTTAATTCCTTCTCGGTAGCGCTTTTCTCCAAGATCGCCAGATAGACAGGCCTTACCCAAACGTGTCATGGCGCCAGGATGGCGCTTCGAAGCAGCTGTACGCAAGAATTGCACCGCCTTGGCAGGGTCTTTCCGGCAACCCCAACCAAATTCATAGCATAGAGCGGTTCGGTAACCAGATTCAGCGTGGCCGTGCTTCGCAGCCAAAACAAACAGAGGGAATGCCGAATTATAATCTTCCTTACCCTTGCTGAAGAGTCCGGAAGCAAACCCATCCGCGAGATAGTATTGCGCAAAGGGGTATCCGGCACTGGCAAGACGCTGTAAGATTTGTCGGGCTTCACGAACCAGTTCTTGTGGGCTTGACACAGAGCCTTCAGCAGTTGGGCTGTCACGACCCTTTTGAGGTTTGGGGCTGTTCTTGCGTGCCTTAGATTCTGAAAAGTCTAGCCCTTGCTCCTGGGCTGTTGAAATCAAGAATATAGCGAACGAGTACTGAATAGAAGAGTCATTTGTCTTTTTGACGTTGGCACGATACATGTCCAGAGTCTTTTGTGTGCTGAGAAGAGACGCATTGTTACCGATGACAGTTCGAAGATTAGAGTTATCAGGTGTCAATGGCGCCGGAGCCTGCTGAGGATAAGGCGCATGAAGCAACTCGGCATACGTCGACATTCTGGCATCAGGAGATTTGCGTGAACCAGCCGGCAGAAGACCCGGAGAGCGGCCACGCGAATCAGAATAGACAGAATATGAAGATGGTGGCCGAGGCAATGAAGTCCTCATATGGCTACCCGAATTCGGAGTAAGATGACGGCCGATGTTTGAAGCACTCTCAGCGAGATCAGAAGCTGACGAGTTCCTGGCCTCTGCACTGGGAACGCTTGTTGGGAAATCCTTCTGATGATGGTACTGAAAAAGAGGCACAGGCTGGGTCTCAGGCATATTTCCTTCGATAATGGAGCTCTCGGGGGAATCGCCAATCGCCTGACCCTCAACATTCTCATTCATTCCTGACAAAGAGCTTGCGCTTGTCGTTGCCGAAGATTCTATAGAGATTTGCTGCGGGTTCGTGCTCGCAGTTTCATTCGATTCACGACTGTTGCGGTACTGATCCTGATTGCGAACTCTGTCCGTTGGAGTTGTCTTGGTGGGCTCGGCGATGTTTGTCCTTTCAAGCTGCGGCTCAGAGCCCCCTTCAGCCCCGCGGGAGTCATCTTGAAACTCGGGAAAGCTCCTTGGCTCTGACCTCAGACCGTGGGGAGGAGGGGGAGGAGCAGTTTCTGGGGGCGAAGGCAGCGGAAGGAGAGTGCGATCAACCAATTCTCCTATCAACGATGGCTTCTGAGTATATTCGACATCGGCATTTGAAGGCTGAACCCAATTCTCCTGTTGAAAGTTTACACGGACGGGCGAGACTGGTCCGTTGCGCAGTCTTGGGCCTTCAGATTCATCGAGATGAGGTATGCGAACAGGGCTACGACGAGAAGCACTGGTCGGTCTCGAAGAGGGTCTCGACGATTCGTTGTAGTTCAACGGTGCCGCGGTAGGAGGCGGTGAAGTATTTATTGCTGCCATGATAAAACGATGGTGAGGCTTTGGCAATGCCGAAGCAGCCAAGCGCAAGTTTGGGTATATTCCAGAACGAGTGTCAAGATAGAGGCGGAGTTCGATAACCTGGCAAGCGCGCAGGACTCGGCGACCGTGTTATATTCAAGATCACAAAGAACCGAATGGGCCGAGACCAATTCTGGACACGCTCAAGGAAACACGAGGCGACAGAAGATAGCGACCGTGGAGGAGAAGCGATTGTAGTCTGTAGTCAGTGACAGACGGTCACTTTAGCGCAACGTACGGAGTGGATGCTGCACGAAGGATATTTGGGTATGGATCCGAAACGCCGCGATACAGCGGAGACAAGGGGCAGCTGGGCAAACAGAGGATAGATCAGCGAGCGACAAGGGGGGGTGGTTGGAGAAACGATAGTTGGGGAGAACCCAAGGAGGCTGAAGTGAGAGGCGAGAGCCCTGGAATTGGTATGAGGTGATGAGCACAATAAAACGGGAATATCTGGTTTTTTTTTTCTTTCTGAACGAAGGATAGAAGGGAGGAAGAATGATGGAAAAGCCAAGACTAACTAGACCCAGAATCGGACGGAAGAAAAGAAAATTCCAAGCATTAAGATGAGTGGACTTTGAGCTGAGATCCAATAAGGTCCTTTTTGTCCTGGGCGCTGCGCCGTCCGATTTTGTGAGGTGAGGTGGTGGTGAACGTGGTGGCAGTGGTGGTGATGAGGTCCAGGCGCCCACTGCAGTTTAGCTGAATTAGCTAAATTATGGCACATGCGCTTGTAGGAAGCCTGTGTGAGCAATGGAAGTGGAGGGACCCATGTAGAAAACCAGTGGGGATTTGTTTGCCTGACGGGTTAATAAATGATGTCTCTTGTTTCGTTGAAGAACAAGTAGAGGAGTGTTTCAATTTTCCTTTTGAACCAAGAAAATGAATAAGTCATATAGCCCCGACGATGCTATTACTAAGTCGAGAAGGCCGGTTACTGCAGTACCTGGTCTGATCTGTTTCTTATAGAAAAAGGCATCAACCGCCGAAACCAGGCTGTTTAGGTAGCAAGAGTCGACGTTGCGGGAGCTGAACTGGTGGTAATTAGGAAGGAGCAGGGGTATTTTGCAACCAAGTATCACCAAGGAAGGCGCAGGATCTTTCTATTCACTCTGTGACCTCAACTCCAAGACTCCCGTTTCACTTGTTACACATCCTCTTTCTGCCTTTAAATCAGGAAATGATTATACTACAATAATGACGTGTACACAGAACACACACAGACGCCGTGTGCATCCAACCCCTTTCCCTTCAGCATGCTACATACACGTCCGTGAGGAATGGTAGCTCTAGGAAAGCTCGGCATGGCAAGCGCCTCAAGCGGAAATGGCACGGTCAAAATTGGCCGACTTGTCCCTTTCCTGCTTCTCTGAAAAGAAAAGTGTCATGGAATGGCCGGCAGGTCTCAAAATGACAACCACTGCAAGTCCAATTCGTGAACTCCCATGTTGGTAGGAGAGCTGAAAAGCCTCTATGCAATGCCTCCCAATGGTACGTCGTGCCATAAACGAAACTGCATGTTAGCGTCATTACAACATTAAACATGGCTTAAATAACTCAACTCAAGGGTCCAGGCCAAGCCCAGCCCAGCGGGCTGCTGCGCTAACACTTAAATGGCTTCTGCTATTTCTTGACCGCCAGAGCACGCCTACGACATATGGGCGCTTAAATGCTTCATTTTTGCCATTTGGACATAAGCAACTCATGTGTTTTAGTATCATGGAGCCTCGCCGTTGCAACATTATATCTTAGTGGTAGATCTTCCAGACTCTGATCCAACGATACAACTCAATCGAGTTGAGTTAGTACACTTAAGTTTGTGTACCAGGCCATCCTTGTCTGCGATTTCAACTTCAGGTTGTCAACATTAAGGCAGCGCTTACCGTTGAACAAGGCTGAGCAGCCGCCATGGCGTCGGTGTCGTCACGCAAATATTACCCTATAACTGCAGCCACTGGTCGCTTCGTAAAGGAAAGCAAAATCGGAGATTTTCTTAACTGTTACTTTCGGTGGGCGGGTAGCACGTAGGTTGCATTTGTTTCGGCAATTAGCCCGGGTATCTGGTAGACATATGAATTCTTGTATCACATACATAAATATTGGTGGACGAGTACAGAAACCAGCAGATTAATTTATAACATGTCGTGAGGAATATTCTGTCGACAGTTGGCTGCTGTTGTATTTGGGTACAAACGTTGACCAAACACTATTCAGGGTGGGTACTGTCCATTGAATAGATAAAATGCTATCCAAGGCCTAGTGAGGAGTAGCACGTGGGCAAAGCTCGCCTTCCGCTGCGGCTGGTCTTTTTGAAAGGGGCGGTGTTGGCTGGCAAGGGGTTCTTTTCAAGATTGGTCTTCTCAGAACACACATATAGTATATTCCGGGTTCTTGATAAACTCCGAGGGAGTTGTATACACAGCAACCTCGAACTCTTTTGGTCAATATTTCGTCGAACCGAATGGTGGATATACAGCGGCATGATTTCTCCCCTCAGATCTATTATTATATTTAGGAAAGAGCTGAGTTTGCCCAGTGATTTCCTTGGGACTTTGATTATTAGTAGCAGAGTAGTTTTGAATTCACGGCGGTCGGGCCGTCGATCGGACGGCCCCACCCGGCCGACCCGGCTGCCACTTAATCCATCCACCATCCACATGCTGAGTGATCGTTTCGCAATACTTTCAAATAATCCTATCATTACCAAGCAGTTGGATTGACATGGAATTTTTAGGCGCAAGTTTTACCTCAAGGAATGTCTGAACTGCTGTTGCTTATGACTCCACCATGGATCTTTGGTCAAACCCCAGAGTTTCCACTCATCCCATGATCAAGCTTCTTTTTAAAGTCTGGGGAACCCCACGACAAAGCCATTGCCAGCTCAGGGATACCACCCAACTTTGTTAATGAGTTTGTTAAATCACACTTGCACACTTGACAAGTACTCTGATCATGTTCCAATCTTAGTTGAAGCACGGCCTATTGTCAAGATATCTTGTTGTAGAACACGATGGGCACTTAATAGCCTAGATAAGCGTATATTAATTAAAAAATACCCTAAACACACCCAACAAAATACCTTGACTATATCCTTGTATCGACAGAGAGTTTAGACTCAGTTTGGATCTAATTCAAGTACTGATTGTTCGCACGATATTCGAAGCTTCTACAGTCCCGTGAAACTTCTCGTATAAACAATAAGCTAGCGTCAATTCCACCCACCTGATGTCGTCGATCTGGCTCGTATCGAAGCTGTTGTCTGCCATTCATGCACTCGTGCAGCCGGAAGGTATAGCCTCCAGTACTGCACAGATATCTCACCGGGGTTTAGCCTTCTGCATCACTTGCTCCGGCAGATCCGAGTTTTGTGTTGAAGTCTATATATTGCACAGCATGATACGACTGGCTGTATTATATGATACCGAGAAGGCTTCACTGCCTCAAATGGAGGGTTACCAAACAAGAGGCTCGTTTATCTACGGACTAATTTCAATGGCCGAAGTCTGCACGCTGTAGGATCAAAAGGAAACATGTCGTGATGTTGTGACCATTGAAGCAATATCGTCAGAACAAAGGTTTGGCCTCTGCACACAGACGAATCATTTGGCCCGCTTCGACCAGAGTTTGAGTTTAACTGTAATTGATGGGATTGGATCACTTTAATAAAAACGCTGTATTACCATAGAAACGAAGACGGTTGACGGTTGGACACTTAGGCTGTAAATAACGTTAGCACGTGGGTATAGAGTTCCTCTTTCTCGATTGAGGGAACCATAACACTCGAATTGTTCTGCATGTTGCAGCAAAGACGAAAACCACCAGTACGATGAATAAGGTAGTTATGGTGCATAAAGGTCATAGTAAAAACTAGGTTAAGTGTTGAGGGTAGTAGGCAAGCAGAGAGAGGGTTAGGGATAGCCAGCTAAGAACATTGTTAATAAGGGGTAGTGGTGATTAATATCTCAAGACATCATCGGGGCGAAATGAACCATATGCATACCAGGGAATGCCTAAAACAACGGCTGTTGCGCATCGGGCTTCGACTGCTGATTAAACCCGACAACTTGGATGGACAAACTCTTGATAGCATGTTATTGTCAGGCTGCCATCATTAGAACAAACCGTTCTCTCTACACGACCTTGACGAAGAGTCGATAAACGGTACAGAGGAAGGGGTCAGCTCACCTGTGGTATCTAGTCAAGGGGGAAGCGTAGCAATTACACCAAAGGATCAGATCGGCTTGTCAAGCGAGATAGCGGCGACTGATTTACTGACCCCTGGCTACCTTATTGCATTGGTAGAACCTGTTCCTGCGGATAAGTGAGTCCGCAAGTCAAGTTTGGTTGGTTTACACAGGCCGCTTCATATGTACAAACTGGCATTAATGCACACCATACACTGACACCACCGCTTCATCATAGCCCTCAAGCGATGTACACCCGAGTAAATCGAGGTCTTAGAATTACCCACACCACTATTCACTATTAGCCAAGTCTAATTACTCGCGTGTTTTAATCTCGAATTAGCCAAGAACAACCTAGGTATGTTTGACGACGACAAGTTAGATATGGGTCAAAACAGGTTCCTTCATCATAGCAACGCAGGCTCGAGATATATGTATTTCATTATACCTTGACCATTGTTCTAACAATGAATTTAGACTCGAAGCACCTGGGTTCTTTCCTTGGAACGGGAGAACCGATGAACCTATTTCCCAGATATGTGCAAGCATCTGAATCGAGCTGCCGGGGCAACCGCCGGGCCATTAACCCACATCTGCCACAGACAGATGGCCCTTGCAAATCTCAAGCCCCAAGAGGCCACAAGCTCGGACTATTTCAACCTAGCGCGCCCAATTAGTGCAACCATCAGTGGTAAGGCTATTCTGTAATTGGCTTTCACCCGCCCCCTTCACAAGGTTCTCATGCCCAGGATAACGGCAAGGGAAGGAGCAACAAGACCGTTGGCCGTTCAATCACTTTCTCTCGTTCGCTCCCGTCTTCCTCTTCCCACCTCAACTCGTTCCGTCCAGTCCAGACACAACCGTTCGTTGTCGTGGTCTTCGCTCGAGGGACGTTCACTCGGTCGCTTCCTTCTTGTTGTCCTTTTGTTTCTACATTCGCTCCTACCTACTCTCGCTCTTGTCACTTATTACAACACTGAACAGGCCCAAGCAAGCACTGCCGTCCCCTGTTGCTACCATAACCGAAAAACCCTGGTCGCCCCATCACTCACTCGCTCGCTCACTCACTCTGCTCCACGCCATCGTCGCTCAATTCTCATCAATTCCAAACAACGGCGCCCTGTTTCTTTTGCTCTGACTGGATGAGAAGTATTTCTTACTTGTAATTCGACTCGACTCCATGATCCTCTCTCCACATTGAGCCTTGATCGAGTCGTCTCTCGACAAACGACACGCGGGCACTGCCTGTCCCGTGCTTCACCTTACTCGTCTCCTCAGAAACTTTCGACTTCTACAGGGATATTCCCAACTCAAACCTAAACCTCGAGAGAGGTTGTTGTAACAACCACAACATATCCTTTCGTAAGTCGCAGATCTTGTTTGTCTTGTTTCGTCTCGACTCTTCAATGTCTTGTCGGCTTTTCATCTACATGAATATTTGATGTTGCTGTATCTTGGCGTTCAACATACCGTGTTCCCCTTTCTTGTTGATCGACACGCACCTTCCTCCTCGATACCGCCTCCTTCAGCTTTCCTCCGACCCAAGGGTCAAGTTCTCTGAGCTCGGCGCTCAGCCCGCACACGCTTTTAACGTCTGGCTTTCGAGGTTTGTCTTCTTCTAACATTGCTCTGCCAGGACGATGTCTCTTCCCGAAAGGCCGGGTGCAAGCCCGAGCTATAATCAGCGCAATGTTTATCGCAACTCGCCCTCAAGGCGATCGAGACCCGTCGATATCGAGACTGGTGGCTACCATGCTGTAGATAATACGGCTCAACATCAACGTGGGAGATCCGGTTCTTCGTTCGCAGAGTCAATCGGTGTTAATTCAAATACAGAGAGTATGCCTCTGTCGCCAACATCTCCCGATGGCCATTCACATCGCGCTGGCCCAGAACAACCCATATCCCGAAAACGAAGCTTGATTCGCCCTGAGAGAAACAGAATCGACAGAGACCATCGCAACTACCATTACCACAAACATGCTGCTCACATGAACGTTCTGCCATCCTCAACAGGGAACGACCCTATTTACGAGGACTTCGAAGCTTCGACAGACCGCTCCAATTCGAACTTGAACGATGGTGGTTCGGACAGTTCCCCTCGACAAAGGCGAAATGTTAGCGGAGAACAGGAGAAGGGCGCTGCTGTGGCATCTACCATGCCCACCCCAGATCGCAAAAAATCAGGTAAGATTAAGAAGAGATCGAAGCGCCATTCAAAACCGCCGAAGCGTATAGAAGAGCAGCTTCGGCCGCCTACCTTCTGGAATGTCTACTGCGCAATCGTTACTTTCTGGGCTCCTGGATTCATTATGAAGTGCTGTGGTATGCCAACGAGGGCGCAGCAGAGGGCCTGGCGCGAGAAGATGGGTCTTATCAGTATCATCCTCGTTATCATGGCCATCGTTGGTTTCCTGACTTTTGGTTTCACCGCAACGGTTTGCGGAGCTCCTGCCGAGCGACTACGCGTCAATAAGGTTGACGGCGGGAACATGATCTTCCACGGTGTCGCTTACGATTTGTCGAAATCTCATCACCCCCCTGCCCAGGGCATGCCTCTCCGTTCGGACGGACGAGGTCCCAACGTTCTTTATGATCTTCCCGAAAAGCACGGCGGACAGGATGGTAGCTTTTTGTTTCAAAATGTCAACGGCCGATGCAAGGGTTTGATTACTCTTGCTAAAGACTCAGATGTGCCAACCAACAAGGATGGCGACCTGGCCTGGTACTTTCCTTGCACAACCTTTAACCAGGACGGTTCAAGCAAAGTCAATTTGACCACACCATACTATTCTGGTTACGGCTGTCATACGACGCTCAACTCTCGAAATGCCTTTTACCTTGACTTGAGTGGTTCCGCGGATGTTTACTTTACCTGGGACGACATCAAGAACAGCTCGCGTAACCTTATAGTCTACTCTGGAAATGTTCTGGACCTTGATCTCCTCCGTTGGTTCAACATGAGCCAGGTCAATATTCCAAAGAGGTTTGAAGTGTTGCGAGACAAGGACTCGGAAGTCAACAAGGCCATTCGTGGCCGCGACGTTACTCGCATGTTCCAGTCTTCTTCAGACAAGAAATACGCAGAATGTTTCGAGGAGATCATCAAAGTTGGCTCTGTGGATACTGAGACGATTGGTTGCATTGCCTCCAAGATCGTTCTTTACTGTGCGCTCGTTCTCATTCTTTCAGTTGTCGGTGTTCGCTTTCTGCTGGCTATCATTTTCCAATGGTTCCTTTGCCGCAAGTATGCGCCAACTAAGACCTCCCAGAGTTCTGACCGTAGGAAACGAAACAAGCAAATCGAAGATTGGTCAGAGGACATCTACCGTGCTCCTGTAAGACTTCCTGGAGATGTTGGAAGCACTGTCTATGGATCATCAGACCGAACAAGCAAACGAGGATCTTTCCTCCCTACTACTTCTCGATTTTCGTCTGTCGGTGGCCCTGATGTTCGGGCATCAACTGGACGTCGCATGCCGACAACCATGGCTAGCCAAGGTGCCTCAAATCAACTTCTGACACCCGGCTCAATCTTCAAGCAGGGCAACGACAGCCGTGCGAGCTTCCTTCGATCTGACCCCTACTCGAGCACGCCTACTGATGGACCCGGCCCCGCTGGCTTCATTCATGATGCTGTTGTTCCTCAGCCTCCTTCTGACTGGATGCCCTTTGGCTTTCCACTCGCTCATACGATGTGCTTGGTTACTGCATACTCTGAAGGAGAAGAGGGTATTCGAACCACTCTGGACTCGATCGCAACTACCGATTATCCCAATAGCCACAAGGTTATTGTTGTTATCTGTGACGGTATCATCAAGGGCAAGGGTGAAACAATGTCGACACCTGACGTCTGCTTGGGCATGCTGAAGGATCACTCTATCCCCCCTGACATGGTTGAGCCTTTCTCCTACGTGGCTGTCGCCAGTGGTTCCAAGCGGCACAACATGGCCAAGATCTATTGCGGATTCTACGATTATGGAAGGAACTCTCGCATCCCCGCTGACCGTCAGCAGCGAGTGCCCATGATGGTTGTGGTCAAGTGCGGAACTCCTGATGAAGCCACCAAGTCCAAGCCCGGTAACCGTGGAAAGCGAGATAGTCAAATTATCCTCATGTCGTTCCTCCAAAAGGTCATGTTCGATGAACGAATGACAGAACTCGAGTACGAAATGTTCAACGGCCTCTGGAAGGTGACGGGAATCTCGCCCGACTACTACGAAATTATTCTCATGGTTGACGCCGATACCAAGGTTTTCCCTGACAGTCTGACACACATGATATCTGCCATGGTGAAAGATCCTGAGATCATGGGTCTTTGTGGTGAAACAAAGATTGCCAACAAAAGGGACAGCTGGGTCACAGCTATTCAAGTATTTGAGTATTTTGTCTCTCATCATCTTGCCAAGTCGTTCGAGTCTGTGTTTGGTGGTGTTACTTGTTTACCTGGTTGTTTCTGCATGTACCGCATTAAGGCGCCCAAGGGTGGTCACAACTACTGGGTTCCCATCCTGGCTAACCCCGATATTGTTGAACATTACTCTGAGAATGTGGTCGAAACTTTGCACGAGAAGAACCTATATCTCCTTGGTGAAGATCGTTTCCTGACAACCCTCATGCTTCGAACATTCCCCAAGCGAAAGCAGGTCTTCATTCCCCAAGCAGTATGCAAAACGACTGTACCGGACGAGTTCATGGTGCTCCTTTCCCAGAGACGTCGTTGGATCAACTCGACCATCCACAACCTGATGGAGCTGGTTCTAGTCCGTGATCTCTGTGGTACCTTCTGTTTCTCGATGCAGTTTATCATCTTCGTGGAACTAGTCGGCACTCTGGTTCTCCCTGCTGCTATCGCGTTTACCTTCTACGTCGGTAAGTAATATTTCATTCTCAACGTGAGACAATCACTGACAATCACAGTCATCACATCCATTATCCACTCGCCACCACAGATCATTCCCCTAGTTCTCTTGGGCTTGATTCTTGGTTTACCTGGCCTTCTCGTTGTCATCACCGCACACTCCTGGTCCTATATTGTTTGGATGCTTATCTACCTGCTGGCACTGCCAATCTGGAACTTTGTCCTGCCTACTTATGCTTTCTGGAAATTTGATGACTTCTCATGGGGCGAGACTCGAAAGACAGCTGGTGAAAAGACGAAAAAGGCAGGCCTCGAGTATGAGGGTGAGTTTGACAGCAGCAAGATTACCATGAAGAGATGGGCCGAATTCGAACGCGACAAGCGCTCGAGAAGCGGCTATTGGGGTTCACGTGAGAACGTCGTTGGTGGTGGTGGTGGAAGCTGGACCAGCCCTCCTGGTCACCAGTATAATGATGAGTACTTTTCTGATGCTTGATTTCGGGGACATCGGATTATGGGGGAAACCATGTTGAGAGCGAACGGTGTTTTTGATGATGATGGAATGCATGCACATATATGTAATAAGGGGTAACATTCTTGAGGCCAAGTATTCATGTTCTGATGCCCGGGGTGGGCGTTGGCGGACAAAGGTCCTATTTTTGTATTGAGTCAGTTGGATTGGAGATGGCGTTATTCCAGCGACTATTTGTGAATAGTATAATTTGAAGGTTTTTATAAAGGAAAAGTTAGGTATGCCAAGTTCGCAATGAAGTGATGGTTGTCATGCCAGGAAGATTATGACAAAAGTGTAGAGACTCGCAAACATGAATTATTCAGGCTTCTTGCCATCATTCATGGCAAATATATTATCTGAGAGCTAGCTGTATTGAAGTTTTGCAAGGGTTGTTATTAACAGTAATCGAGGGTGGTTTGTGTGTATTGTATGCTTGATAAATATCATCACTGAAGCTCCGGCAAAAATGATGTATGTGTGCAATGATATATTAGAGAGGAGCCCAGTTCACCTTTCAGAATGTGAAAAGAGATATGCGACGCGAGCGACGCAGACGGCGCTGATGACTTCCAAGTAGGTAGGATGACATCAATTCTCAATCTTTGCAATGCAACAAAATCTCAAGATAGAATTTCCAACAAGACACAAGCAGTTGTCATTAAGAGGCTGTTCAACTTGAAGCCAAAGCCTAAGGTAACTATTCCATCAAGTCCAAAACTCCTTTCACCATGCACATCTTCTCGTAACGCCGACGAGCCGCAAAAACCAACAGGCGACTCAGTGTAATAACCCTACATGGAATGCATCATTTGTTCATGATGGTCGTCAACAAGAAATAGACAAAAAAAAAAAAAAAACGCCTCGCTCTTCTCATGCCATATCATGACTCTTGCTTCCTTGAGTGATCTACATCCTCCCCGAGTTCCCAAGGCTTTCGAGGGTCGACGTAGGTAGAGATACGCTGATCTCCCCATCGAGCTCCGACAGTAACCCATACATGTTTCTGGGGTGCGTGGTTACTGATGGTTTCCCGGTGACCACCCCAACGAAGACGGGATTCTCGACTCATTTGACTGTTGCCCAGGCCACCGTTGGTCACCCATTCCTTCACGACATCCTTGATAAAAACAATCTTGCGTCGGAAATCATTGGCAGCAGGAATACCCTGTAACTCAGGCGCAATCTCAGGGCGTCTTCTTGTTGTGGCTGTGGTTCGGCCAGCGCGAGGGGCTGCAGGCTTTGCCTGGAAGTTTAACAATGTCTGCAAAGGGTATGATAGCATCGCTCGGTCATCAAGTGCAGCGGCGCCGATAGTGCCAGTGGCTGCGAGTCTCTCGGCAGCGTCTTGAGGGAGATGCCAGAAGTGACACCAGGTCCCTGTATGATCGATTACGATCTTTGTATGATCGGGGAAATTGAACTGTACAGGTTAGCTTGATGTCGAGATCGCCCAGATGTAGTCACGTACTTGAAGATGGCCATCGCAGAAGACCCAGCAACCAACATCTCCGAATCGCTGGTAAAATGTGACGAGCTCAGCTACTGTGCCCTTCTGCCCAGGAGACATGGCACCAGCCGGGTCGGTCTCTTCAACCGGCACGAAATCGTCCCGTCCAAAAGCAATCATGTAGTTAGCAAATTTCTTCCAGAGAATAATTCTCTCGCGCTTCCGATGCTGGAAGATGTCCCTACCGGGCTGCATCTTGCCTGCAGTCCCATCTTCTTTCACAGCCACTCGAAATTGCTCAGGAGAGACAACTACCTCCGAAAGGCCAGCCTCGCCATTATTCTCGAAGAACTTGATGGGTTCTGTCATTGGGAGAGGCTGCACCCTATCCTCGTACGTCTCGTCCTTACCGCGAACGATATGTCTCTCGGCACCGCGAATGAATACCCCAGCAGGAGGAAGCAAGGCGGGTTTGCCGTTTTCCGTGGTTGGAATATCTCGAAGAATGCATCCAACACTACCGTCATTTAGGATATATCCAAGGCCGAATTTGTTGGTGTAGTCAACCCATTTGACAACAACATGCGGATGCGGTGGCGCAACAGTCTTTGATGATATTATAGCCATCGTCCTCGAGTTCAGAGCTCGTTCAAGCTCATTCTGAAGACGATGCAGACGATCCAAAACCATGTCGGGCTTCGTTCCGGAGATTCTATCTTGCCGCTCGGAGGCGCTGAACAGTGTTGCAGGCCGCATGCCGGTAGTATCCTTCTTGGGGGGTGCAGCTGGCGCAGGAGGGGCTGTGGTGGCAGGAGCAGATGCTTGACGGTCGAGCGAAGGTCGTTCAGAAAGCTGTCGCTCTGCAGGTTGCTGAGACGCTGCCCTTGCCGGAGGTGCTGATCGAGTCGAAGTTCGCAGGCTCTTGCCAACAGACTCAACAGTTTCCCTTGGAGAAGCTTCTCGAGGCAGTTCCTTTCGTGTTCTTGTACGTAAGCTCTGGGAAGCCGAAAGAGTTGCTTCGGGCGCTGGGCGGGGTTTTGCAGATACCATGGTGCCTGCTGGCCTGTGTTGCATTCTCTGCTGTGCAGCAAAACTCTGAGGAGGCTGACGAAGGAGGCCTGCCGGTGCTCGTTGAGTAGCCGACAAAGGGTCTTCGGTAGACATGCTTGCCTGTGCAGCCAGAGATGCTGTGTACCTGGCCTTTATCTGCTGCTGCTCCTTCAGCCACTCTTCAAATGGTCTGTAGACAATTCCTTCTTCGAGAGGGATCATAGGTGTCAGTCCAGCCTTCTCCTCAGCGGCCATCTCCTTCCACGTCTGAGTGTGGACGACCTGAACTGGGGCGTAAGGGCCGATGCCACACTCTCGACACATGTCCTTGAAGTTCCTGTATGATCTTGCTTGTAAAGCACTGCTCATTCGAGTGGCGTAAAATTCCTCACGGTCCGGGGGGACTTCTCTTAGGCGCGAGCTCATCTCCGCTTCGGTAGGCATATAACCACAGGTGAAAAAGGGATGTTGGATGATGGCCTCCGGTTCCGGTCGGCTTTCAGCATCTTGAAGCATCGTGGCAACTAGTTCCTTAGCTTCCTGGCTGATGTATCTTCGTGACGTTTCCGCCGATGGCCAATCATAATCCCTCTCTCGAGCTCGGCGGTAAATTTCGTCTGTGGTCGAGGATTGAAACGGCGGCTTCGATGTGAACATGGCGTACATGATGATGCCCAGGCTCCAGATGTCAACCATGTGGTCATGCCCCTTCTTTCCCTTCTCCAGAATCTCGGGAGCAATGTAATTGGGTGTTCCGCACAAAGTTGTGCGACGGATGGTGTGCATATCGCGACCAGTCACCAACAGAGCGGCAAGACCAAAATCACCGATCTTCGCGTTCATCTGAGAGTCGAGGAAGATGTTACCCATCTTCAGGTCACGGTGAATGATGCCCTTGTTGTGCATGTACTTGATGGCGCCAGCGATCTGAACCGAGTAAAAGCGGACTTCGGGCTCAGTGAGACCTTTCCTTCGCTTCACCATATCCATGAGAGAGCCGTTCGGACACAATTCGAGAATCAAATATGTGCATTTTTCGTATGAAAAAGCTCGCAAGAATTGAACGATGTTTTTGTGCTTCATCTTTGAGTGAATCTGGAGCTCGGTTTGGAACTGAAACGTGTTAGATGTGTGTCAATGTGTCTTCTATCTGTCACAAACCTTTTGTTCCATTTTTGGAGGCATGTGGCTCTTGACAATCTTCAGAGCAAATCGCTGCTTTGTGGGCAATAATTGGCCACTGTAGCAGACTGCGAAGCCACCCTTTCCGAGCAGTTTACCGACCTGATACGTTGCTCCATCAGGTCGATCGGTGCTTGGAGGCTCGGGGACCTCTGTAGGCGGAGGTGGAGGGTGTTCCTTCTCCTTGGCGGCCTTGAGTTGGGCGGCCGTCTTTGTTTTGATATCGGTTACTTTGGGCACTCGCTGGGCGTTGGCATCCCTAGGGGACAAGGCCTCGAGATCGACGCCGCCTCGGGGCGCTAGCCTATGAGCCATAGCTGATGAAAAGCTCGGATATTGCGATGCGAAAGTTCAACGAGTTTGTGGACGGTCGTTGCCAAACAGGCGAGCGGGCTAGAAGGTCAGCAACCGCGTTGAAGTGTCGCAAGTATCGGACTAAGATAAAAGGTTAGCAACATCGAAGTGAACATGGGACGAAAGAACCGAGTGCGTGTCCAATGGTTTTATGTACAGTAGACGAGATGGTGATTCAGTGGAACCAGTGGGCAGAACTCACGAGACTCGCGACGTCAACATGCAAGACGAATGAAAGAAAGTCGCCTATTCGTGCAGTGAAAGCAAGGACGTTAAACAATACTGAAAACTGAGATGCTATCGCCCGGTGCTATGGGTTAGTATTTGTGAGAGCAAGAAACCGACGAGCGACGCTGAGCGAAGAGAGATGGAGAGAAGTCATCAGTTGCCGCGACTGGTGGTTTGGTTTGTGTACTTTCTTAGTAGGCTGTTGCCGCTGGCAACCACAGAGCTGTAGCGGGTCGTGGAATCGTCCAATCAAATAACACCCTGCCTCGTCTGTGCCTCTGGCTAGCCAATCAAGGAATTTCAATCCTTGAACGACAAGGCCAGCATTTGGCCCAGATTTGCTGAAATAAAGCGGTCAATTGGCAGGTAATTTTCGTACTTTTGTTATGAGTGGTTATCTTACATCGTAAGTCATGAATATCTAAGTCTATAGTGGAGAAGAGGCTATAATATGATAAGGAACAAAAGGGTGCATAATTACCAAGTACCAGCTATGCATTGTCCAATATTTCAGCTGTCCATGGGCGAGTCTCCTTGGTATTTCGAGGCTTGAAAAGTGCTCGCGTTTCCATCTGGTTGGCTTCCCTGCTTGCAGAGGGTTTCCGGGCACACCTAATTTGGTCGTTCGTCGATTTGAGCGTTATGATACTTGTAACGCCGGGACTAGCAATTGATTTGTCTTGGGATCCCTCAACTGGCGCAGTGTCTCTTCCAAGCTTTCATATCTTTCCTTGTGCTTCTTTTCCGCCTCTTCTAGCTCGTCTTCCCTCTTCTTCAGCTCTTCAAGTTTCTGATCCAGTTCTTCTATCCGCAATTTGTTCATGTCGGGCTTCTGTGACGACTTCCAGGTTTCGTAGACAATTAAAGCGATGGCTACCGAGAGGATGAACGCATCTCCAATGACATCGGCGAACAGATCGACCGCTTTGTTCTCGGGAAGTGGCCTGAACTTGCGTCTCCAGATGTTTTGGAACGGTATGCTCTTCTTGGGGAGTTCGGGAGCCTGCTTCTGTTTAAGCTGATCGTCTCGTTTCTGCTGCTCTTCGGTCTTGACCGTTGGTGCTTCGGCCTTTTCTTTTGCTCTTCGTTCAGCGTCTGGGTTCCGTAACAATGCGACTGACATCCTCATGTTCAATTGATGCATGTATTGTCCGTATCGGGCAGCGAACGCTCGGAACCGGGGGTGATCGTGTGCCTGAGCTTTGATGTGATTCTGAGGAGCTGTCAGTGCCTGGTCCAGTTGCGACAGGGGATAGTTCGTACGGCGCCATATTTTGAGACATGCCTCACAAGCAGAGATGCAAGCTTGAATAGCGGAAGAGGAACCATGGCTGGTGGTGGTTTAGGAACTCTTGGCTCCAGTGTTGAGAGCTGCTTGTCTCGAGATCGGATATTTGATCGCTGGTGGGGCTTCCGTGGCGGAGAGTCAATTGAAGCTCGAATGCTGATGACACGTCAACAGAGCGCACAGTACAGAGGAGACCGACTCGTTTTGAATTGCAAGGGCAAATTTGATTCGAAGACTCACTGATGATATCAAAAGCAAGTACGCCATTCTAGGTAATTGGATATTTCGAGGAGAGTCGATGCCGTCTCTTCCGGAGCTGTGATATTCCGTGCTGACATAGGTAGGGACAAGAAGCTTAGTATAGACCAGGGGTGAGAAGCTTATAGAGCTCTGATTGGTTACTTAACTTGTTCCTCAACCATGACACTTACACAGAGCGAAACTACTGTGTTGATTGAACTGACACTCACTGACAACAGGATTTCCTTCTTACGGTATATAAGTAGCTAGCAGATAGATAAGGTAGAGGGATCCTCCTTTGCTTTGTAAATTGCAATACAAAAGTCCCCCTCCGTACCTTGGCTTCTCAGTACGGAGCCAGAGGTATTGACAGCCTCCGTGTCATCAACTGGTGATATAAAGCTCACTCTTGAAAAAGGGAGCCTTGACATGAAATAATTCGGCCGTTGTGTAAAAGATGATAAACGCCGAGATTTGCGCCAGCTCAATTCTCGTGCTGTCCATCTCTGTTGGTTGCTCTTCCTTCCCTAAGTCCCTACCCAGGCAGCCCGTACTAACCCAAGTACTAGGTAGGTAAGGTACCTTAGGTACTACTCAGCTGCCTCACCTACCTTCCTTGAAATATGTCTCCAATACCTCAGCATGATAAATTCGTAAGTTCCTACCAGACTGCATTGACTGGTATCACGGCTCAATTCATCCACATCCTCAACAAACCATTCTAGGCCCCGCGCGATCGTCTGGACAACCATTATTCTTGGGGACTTGCACCTCAAACTTGACTGATCATGTTTTGTTCATCCTTACGGAAGCGAAGAGAATGGGCACCGGCGGTTCATTCGCTAACAACAAGCTCGTCAACATGGAAAGGTTGGTTATCGATGTGACCTGTTTGCTATTAGGTATTATCACGCACGCACTCACACTAGCGTCCCTAGAAAGTAACCTGGAGGCTTGTGATATCACATTTCCGGTCCCCGTTTCCAACAGCCCACCCGCTACCTTCAGAGCAATTGTCTCGTCACTGTCTGAGCTCCAGTCTTCTGAGGGAAAGGCGCGCATGGCAAGACTGTTGCTTATGAACGGGGGAGAGCATATCGCAGTGATATTGCTTTTGGATGGTTACAAGCCCATGGAGTCTTTTTCTCGGCTGCAAATTGAGTACGCATTCACATCACTGGCTTGCCTACTACCTGTTGACTTACTCTATAGGATGCTTTGCTCAGATTGTCCCATCCCTATGATTCCCATTTCTACGACCCAAGATTTTGCCGACTGCCTTGAATCTCTCAGGCGGAATTGCATCAGGGAGAATTCCGCTGTCAATACTGAGCAACGGGCAACACATAAGAACTTGGTATGCTGGTGCGTCGAAGGCAAACCTCTTTCAAGAGACCAGGTCAACGTCCTGACCGGAATCACCTCCGGGTTCAGAGGCTTCGCCGACCTCTACTCCAGCCCCGGCGGCCGAGCTACAATCTGCGAATACCTAGGAGATAGCGATGGTGAACGAGTCGTCTCGTTTCTCTCCAATGGCCCGCCCCAAGTCCGCAAGCAACCAGGAGTCACATACGCACACAATGTGTGACAAGTCAGATAGTTGGTCCTGGTTCCAAGATACTGGGCGGCAACGACAAGTCTGCTTACCGAAGACTTGGAATGCGTTATGTATAACGGCATGATAATGGTTCAGTGCAGAATAAGATCTCACAAGGAATGTCGTTCAGATCGATCATCCGCCCAGTATTCTGGGTCACAGCCTGCGGTGCAGAGCGGTGTCGTTTAAGTCATGACAGGCATCTGGGCAAAAGTACAGGGATGAGCCATGATACATGCAAGCTTAATGGAGTGCATATTCGACCACTCGCAATTATTTCGAAGGGGTTTATAGCGAAAACAAGTTACGGGTTCTCCATATCTGCGTCGCTGAACTCATTCGCCGTTGTTGAGACAGGGTAGTCTACTAATGTAGGTGATAGAACAAGTATCCACAGGGCAACGGAGTGAGCCAGGTGGAAGCTGAACCAATTAGAGCGATGCTGCAACCGCCGAGCTAGGTAGACGACAATGTGAATCGGGCTCACTATGCTCATGGTAGGCCTCAGGCTCAGTTATCACGCACTATCGGACGAGCCTATACCTTCGCTTGCATGTTTGGGGGCAAGTCACAGCTTGTGGTCTTGGTTGATACGGTGAGGGAAAAATGACCAAGCCGCTACTCTGTGAGGTGGTATGAGAAGAGTGATAGCCGGCACTAGCTCAAGATGATGGTCAAGAAACAGAAAGTAGAAGTGGTGCTATCCACATCAGATGATAGATGGTAGCAAGAGCTGTTGGACGCATTCTGATCGGTCCCGAGGGATAGGTTAAGGAAGCGGATCGCAGCCGCTTGATCCAAAGATTCGGGATATCTCTGAACAAATGAAGCAATCCTGTTTCGAGAAGCGCTTTAATATGGGGGCGCAATGTCTCATAAGTTGTTAATGACAACCAACATGCTTTTGAAGATAACCAACACCAGATCTTCCCCAGATCCTCTTCAACCAACAACTGCTCGACAGGGCAAGTTGCCACAATGAGCTTGACGAGTGGTACAAAGCGTCGTGGTTTAAAAAAAGAACACCACATGCAGCGTTTAAGTGAGCAGGGATTAAAGAAGTGGTGGGCGGGAGAGGGGCCAGGGGTCAGGGGTCCAACAGCAAGTCAAAACACCGCAACGTCGGCTGTCCCAGCATCTGCCTCATGTGGTATCCTCCTAGTCTCATGAGAGAGGCTCGAGATAAAACAAGAAATTGGCTACTGATGGCTGTCGACCGAGAGATAGGTGGAAGAGTCTCTCGCTGAGATGAAGCTCATCTAAGGGAACGACGAAGTAATTGTATTCTCTTGGCTCTTCTCAAAGTTGAGTTGTTTAACTGGCTGCCCAGGGCTTCCTTTTAGCTTCATGCGACATCACTCAATCCCTGTCGCCTCTCTCTCTACCCGCTTCCCTTCTTCTCCCACATGGCCGCTAAGCACGCTCATTGGCTTGTGCTCTGCATCTAACCGCCGAGGTCATCACCAATTACCAGCCTTCACACCACTGCGACATATGAGTTTATCGATGTTTGACCACACCAGCCGTGGCAACGGCCAATCATGGTATCTCAGAGCTGCTTGCACCCGCTTTAGCTCCAAGATGATGGACGTCGGTCTGTGTGACGAGCCGCTGCATCGCATAACTTCACATCCTAGCTCTCTTCTCCCCGCCTTTCCACTTTCCATCGCACCGCCAGTCTTCAAAGTCACCCACGTACTGCCAGGCGCTTCTATTTCCTGAGGCGAATACGTGAAGATGGCCCTGAGAAATGGCGTGGCTCGTGGCCCGACGGTCCATGTAGACCCTGGTTCATTTGTACATGAATGCATTGCATTGGCCTAGATTTTCATACCAAGAAAGAGGCGCATTTTGGCTGTCGTGGTTCTTTTCTTGGCCTTTTCTTAAAAGTCTCAGGCTGCCCTCCACTGCAACTTGCAGCCTCCCCTCCCAATCCCCGGTCCATCTTAAAATCTGTGTCTCTTGTAACGTCTCAGAAGACTCCTGAGTATCACCTCGACTGGTCATACAATCTTGCGACTACAATAACTTCGGGAAAGGAAGAAGCCGCTCTTGGATGAGACAGAATCAGCCTTACAATACCGCCACCGTCTCTCCAAGGATAACCATACCGAAAATTCTATACAATGTCGCGCGTGTGCTTTGC